>NW_027448919.1:0-27773 GCF_030867145.1 Opisthocomus hoazin
CACAGTCCCACCATTTGCCATGGACTAATCCAGACTGCACTGGAAAAGGGTGAAGCTCCAGAACATCTGCAGTACATCGACGACATCATTATATGGGGCGACACAGCGGAGGAAGTTTTTGAGAAAGGGGAGAAAATAGTTCAGATCCTTCTGAAAGCCGGTTTCGCCATTAAGCGAAGTAAAGTCAAGGGACCTGCGCAAGAGATCCAGTTTTTGGGAATAAAATGTCAGGATGGGTGCCGTCAAATCCCAATGGATGTCATCAACAAAATAGCAGCTATGTCTCCACCAACCAGCAAAAAGGAAGCACAGGCCTTCCTGGGTGTTGTGGGTTTTTGGAGGATGCATATCCCAAATTACAGCCAGATTGTAAGTCCTCTGTACCACGTGACCCGGAAGAAGAATGATTTTGAATGGGGCCCTGAGCAACGACAGGCATTTGAACAGATTAAACGGGAGATAGTTCATGCCGTAGCCCTTGGTCCAGTCCAGTCAGGGCAAGATGTTAAAAACGTGCTCTACACCGCAGCCGGGGAGAATGGCCCAACCTGGAGTCTCTGGCAGAAAGCACCAGGGGAGACTCGAGGTCGACCCCTGGGGTTCTGGAGCCGGGGATACAAAGGATCCGAGGCCCGCTATACTCCCACTGAAAAAGAGATTCTGGCAGCATATGAAGGCGTTCGAGCTGTTTCAGAAGTGGTCGGCACTGAAGCACAGCTCCTCCTAGCTCCACGATTGCCGGTCCTGGGCTGGATGTTCAAAGAGAGGGTCCCCTCTACGCATCATGCCACCGATGCTACGTGGAGTAAGTGGGTCGCTCTGATCACCCAGCGCGCCCGAATGGGAAACCCCAGTCGCCCAGGAATTCTGGAGGTCATCATGGACTGGCCAGAAGGCAAAGATTTTGGAGCATCACCAGAGGAGGAGGTGACACGTGCTGAAGAGGCGCCACTGTATAACCAGCTGCTAGAAGATAAGAAACAGTATGCCCTGTTCACGGATGGGTCCTGTCGCATTGTGGGGAAGCAGCGGAGGTGGAAGGCTGCTGTATGGAGCCCTACACGACAAGTCGCAGAAACTGCCGAGGGAGAAGGTGAGTCCAGCCAGTTTGCAGAGGTGAAAGCCATCCAGCTGGCTTTAGACATTGCCAGTCGAGAGAAGTGGCCAGTGCTCTATCTTTACACCGACTCTTGGATGGTGGCCAATGCCTTGTGGGGGTGGCTGCAGCAATGGAAGAAGAACAACTGGCAGCGCAGAGGCAAACCTATCTGGGCTGCCCCATTGTGGCAAGATATTGCTGCCCGGCTGGAGCAGTTGGTTGTAAAAGTCCGTCACGTGGACGCCCACGTCCCTAAGAGTCGGGCCACTGAAGAACATCAAAACAACCACCAGGTAGATCAGGCTGCTAAGATTGAAGTGGCTCAGGTGGATCTGGACTGGCAACATAAGGGTGAACTGTTTATAGCTCGGTGGGCCCATGACACCTCGGGCCACCAAGGAAGAGACGCGACATACCGATGGGCTCGTGACCGAGGGGTGGACTTGACCACGGACACTATCGCACAGGTTATCCATGAATGTGAGACATGCGCTGCAATCAAGCAAGCCAAGCGGGTAAAGCCTCAGTGGTATGGAGGACGATGGCTAAAATATAAATACGGGGAGGCTTGGCAGATTGACTACATCACACTGCCACAAACCCGCCAAGGCAAGCGCTATGTGCTCACAATGGTGGAGGCCACCACCGGATGGCTGGAAACCTACCCTGTGCCCCATGCCACCGCCCGGAATACCATCCTGGGCCTGGAAAAACAAGTCCTGTGGCGACATGGCACTCCCGAAAGAATCGAGTCAGACAACGGGACTCACTTTCGCAACAGCCTCATAGACACCTGGGCCAAAGAACACGGTATTGAGTGGGTGTATCACATCCCCTACCATGCACCAGCCTCTGGAAAGATTGAACGTTACAATGGGCTGCTAAAAACCACTTTGAGGGCAATGGGGGGTGGGACTTTCAAAAATTGGGATACCCATTTAGCAAAGGCCACCTGGTTGGTTAACACCAGAGGGTCCACCAACCGGGCTGGTCCTGCCCAGTCAAAACCTCAGCGCCCAGTAGAAGGGGATAAAGTCCCTGTAGTGCACATGCGGAACATGTTAGGGAAGACGGTTTGGGTTAGTCCTGCCTTGGGCAAAGGCAAGCCCGTCCGCGGGATTGCCTTTGCTCAAGGACCTGGGTGTACCTGGTGGGTAATGCGGAAGGATGGGGAAGTCCGATGTGTACCTCATGGGGATTTAATTTTGGGCGAGAATAGTCCATAAATAAATTGTATAAAGTTAATTGTTAAATAACCCTGTCACTGTCTGTTATCACTGTTATAATTGTTATATTTTGTACCAGTAGTAGCATAGTAAGAATTCTCCAGATTAAAGAAGGATGGACTTTTTCGATGAAAACCTAGCAGAGCACAGCAATGATGGAACTGGACCTGATTTTCAACAACTGGCATCCAGCAACTTCATCAAGATCAACATCTCCTGCAGACTGTGGGCACGGGCCGCACCAGATACATCAGCCGTGAGCTCCGGATGCAGCAAGTGACCGCCCATCACCACACATCACCTCCCCTGCCACGGAAGACCATTACGACAGATGGAGCCCGAAGTCATGGATTAAATGAACTCAATGGACACTTTAGAGTGATGATCCATAGACTAAGGGAATGATATCTGGAGACAGGAGAAGTGGTGGTGATCAACTGGACAATGGGGGACCTGGGCATGACGTAGATGGTATGGAATAAAGGGTGGATAATGTCCTGGGTTTGGCCAGAACAGGGTTAATTTTCACCGGAATCCAGGAAGGGGCACAGCCGGGGGGTGAGGGCTGACCCCACCTGGCCGAACAGAGCCCGGTATTCCATACCCTGTGACGTCACGCTGGGTTCCGGTGGGGGGGGTGGGGCGGCGGGAAGGCACTTGCGGCTTGGGGGGACGCAGCGCCGGTCCTGTTTCGGGAGAGCGGCTGTCTGGGTTGTACGGTTCGTTGTTGTGTTTTCTCCTTATTTGTATCGTTGTTGTTCCTGTTTTCCCTCTGTTTGCTGTTCTGTTAAACTGCCCTTATCCCGACCCACCTGTTTCTGCCTCTTTCTTTTCATTCTCCTCCACATGCCGGCGGGGGGAGGGGCGGCTGCGTGGCGCTTTTGTTGCCGGCGGCAGCCGAAACCGAAACAGTTTTTCAGCAATTTAAGTCACAGATATGATCTGTAATGGGACAGATGACACTAACTGCATCTGACCATCCTAATATACTCCAGGTGTTTATCTTTGCAAATATTGTTAGCTTGCAGTAGACTTTGTGCAAAGGTAGCAAGAGGAAGAGAAGTCTGTCTTTGAATTTTAAAGCTTTCTTTGCATGTGTCATTTTGTGTCCTTCTGTCTACGTGGCTCGCAGCACTACACTGCACGTTCTGCGGAGCCCCTGATCTGCTAGTGACATTAACGGCTAGCTGGGTGGTGGTGGAAGGGTGCCAGTTCTCGCAGTGCGATTTCAGTAAGGAATTTCAAACTAGTTAGACTTCCCTAAAATCCAGAAACTCATTTACCAGTTCAGGAAGAGGTGGTGGTGTTGCCTTGTCCTGCCAGTGCTGAGTGCTGTATGTCCTGGGTTCGGCCAGGACAGGGTTAATTTTCACCGGGCTCCAGGAAGGGGCACAGCCGGGGGGTGGGGGCTGACCCCACCTGGCCGAACAGAGCCCGGTGTTCCATACCCTGTGACGTCACGCTGGGTTCCGGTGGGGGGGGCGGGGCGGCGGGAAGGCACTCACGGCTTGGTGGGACGCAGCGCCGGTCCTGTTTCGGGAGAGCGGCTGTCTGGGTTGTACGGTTCGTTGTTGTGTTTTCTCCTTATTTGTATCGTTGTTGTTCCTGTTTTCCCTCTGTTTGCTGTTCTGTTAAACTGCCCTTATCCCGACCCACCTGTTTCTGCCTCTTTCTTTTCATTCTCCTCCACATGCCGGCGGGGGGAGGGGCGGCTGCGTGGCGCTTTTGTTGCCGGCGGCAGCCGAAACCGAAACAGTTTTTCAGCAATTTAAGTCACAGATATGATCTGTAATGGGACAGATGACACTAACTGCATCTGACCATCCTAATATACTCCAGGTGTTTATCTTTGCAAATATTGTTAGCTTGCAGTAGACTTTGTGCAAAGGTAGCAAGAGGAAGAGAAGTCTGTCTTTGAATTTTAAAGCTTTCTTTGCATGTGTCATTTTGTGTCCTTCTGTCTACGTGACTTGCAGCACTACACGGCACGTTCTGCGGAGCCCCTGATCTGCTAGTGACATTAACGGCTAGCTGGGTGGTGGTGGAAGGGTGCCAGTTCTCGCAGTGCGATTTCAGTAAGGAATTTCAAACTAGTTAGACTTCCCTAAAATCCAGAAACTCATTTACCAGTTCAGGAAGAGGTGGTGGTGTTGCCTTGTCCTGCCAGTGCTGAGTGCTGTATGTCCTGGGTTCGGCCAGGACAGGGTTAATTTTCACCGGGCTCCAGGAAGGGGCACAGCCGGGGGGTGGGGGCTGACCCCACCTGGCCGAACAGAGCCCGGTATTCCATACCCTGTGACGTCACACTGGGTTCCGGTGGGGGGGGCGGCTCGGCGAGAACCCTCTCGCGGCTCGGGAGCGTGCGGTGCCGGTGTGGTCAGAGAGAGCGGGTCTGTTTTTTGTCGTGTTTTCTCCTTATCTGTATCGTTGTTGTTCCTGTTCCATCTGTTTGTTGTTCTGTTAAACTGCCCTTATCCCGACCCACCGGTTTTCTGCCTGTTTTCTTTCCATTCTCCTCCGCACCGTGGTGGGGGGAGGGGCGGCCGTGTAGCGCTTTTGTAGCTGGCAGCAGCCGAAACCAAAACACTGTAGCTGTCACAAGAAGATGTGCAGATATTGCAAACCTGCCTGACAATAAGAAAAGCAACTGTTTTGCTACTGTTTTCCTTTAGAACAGCGTCTTTCCCAGGCAGACGTTTGACCTATTCGTGGAATAACAACTGCCATTAGAAGTGGGCCGCATGGGAAGAGCATGCTGTTCTCCTGGAAGTCAGAAGACTGTCTTCCGTTCCTGCGTGTTGCTGATTTGCTTTATGACCTGCGAGTCCTCTCCCGCTATGTTTGCTTTACTTGTTTTCTCGATGGCGATCTGTTCAGCAGAGGAAATGCCTTTTACTTCTGTGCAAGATCTGGGCTCAAGTTGCTTGGGGGGGAAATTGCAGCTGGTTGAGAAGTCAGTCACTAATTTTTGCTAACCAAATTGTAGCTGAGATAAATTTGCCTGAAAATTGCTTTCCTTTATTGGAAAGGACTCTATAGCTTTACACGCAATGAATTTAAAACCATGTAGAAACTTCAAAGTGCTTATGCCAGCTGAGCTTTTTGTATTTTAAATGTGTTTGAAGCTGCTTCAGAGCAGAAGCTTTTGCTGCTCTAGGGAAAAAGCTTTAATTCTAGATACTGCATCAATTCACCAGCAACTGTCAGACTTTCCTTGACCTGTCTCTGTAACGTAGTTTGTAATGGAGAGATCCTTCAGTTAATTGATGGAATAACCTTGTACCTCCAGCTTGAGGCTATTGCTAAGGACGGTTTGCTTGCTTGGATGCGCTGTTTGCCGTAGCCCCTGGCTGGAGTTGATACAGCATTTGAATTCGGGCTGGTAAGGTTTTGTTTCTACTGGTAGTGGAATTGAGACTGAAATAAAGCAGATGAAATTACGACCTTACTGAAGTCATTAGCAAAGCTGCCATTGACTGAAGTAAGGCTAGGATCTCAGCCAAGGGTTTTGGTTGTTTAATTTATGGTAACATATTAATTGAGTTATATTAAAACAAGGTTTTGAAAAAGTTAATCTTTAGCTTCGTGATACAATCTCCATTCCATAAATATTGTACATAGTGTTACTAAAAGTTTACCTTTTTTGGGCAGGTTGATAGAGGTAGATTTTAATTTATTTTTATAATCTGTGTGTTTGCACTCCTAGGAAAGAACTCTAAGTATGCAGATGTCATTATTTCTGTAAATGAAAAGGACTTAATCCTAAATCTTCTAATTCTTTTATAGTATATGGCAGCAGAGCTATCTAACGCTCTGTCCTGCAGGAAAATACTTGGCATACTTGGAAGCTCCAGGGAGAGGAGAACTAGGATGATAACATCCATTAGCGTTGCTTTTGAATGAGAACTTGCATAAAGACTTTCTCGAGGAAAAAAAAAAAATCACTATTAGATTTAAAGGCTTTTTAGCAAAAGGAATGTATTGCAAGCTTTCGACCTTCCTGTGCTGTATGAAGCTTTACTGGTGCGTATGCCAGAAAATCCTGTTGATTACTGGACTCTTCCAATGTGTGCTGCCCTTCTAGAAAGTCGACATCTGGACTGTATTTATTCTACTATTTTCTCGTCACTGGATGTGTCAGAGTAGATTTTCCTCCTTTAAATTTTGATAAACTTTGTTTCTATGATTTGGCAGAAAAGATTTTGTGCACTTTTAAAGGCACAACTAATAATGCGTTCCCAAGCTCTGATGACAGTTAGAACAAACGGTATTGTTTTAAAACGTAAAAGTATATTTTGCTGTACTACTCTTCTTGCTTCTCTTATCTACTAGAATAGTTTTAGCATTAAGCATATTTTAATACACATCTAGAAAACAAGCAAGACTGCTTTTATTATATTATTATATTGCTTGAAAGTCATGAATTATGTTAATGTAAACACTGTAGTAAAAGGGAGACTGTATTGGCACCAGAGGTCTTTTATTCCTGCTTGTCAGTCTTCACATTTGTCTTGTATGTGGAGACTCTGGCCTGGGTAGAAATGGGATTGTTCATTACGAGTCAAAGTGTGTTCTTCCACTTGTAGCGGTCCCAAAGTACACCCAGTTTGTGTTGCACATCGATGGTAACTTGGCAAAAAGGAAATCGAGTTATTCCATTAGCTAATTCTCAGAGTAATCTTCTTGTAACCAGCTCTTCAAGTAATACCTTCCAAGTTTTCCCATGCAATGAGTAAAGCTAGCATAGTCAACAAGTTTCAAGGAACTACTCTCTCAGTCACTGGAAAGTTTTGACTAATTGAGCACAGTGATTTTTAATCTCTGGTATTCTGTATTATTTTTCAGTGATGTTTGTCTTATGAGGAACAATGGAACAAAATGGTTTTGGACAGGTTGATGTAGTTGCTTCTGAGAATTCGGGAGCGTGCGGCGCCCATGCAGTCCGAGAGAGCGGGTCTGTTTTATTGATGTATGCCATCAATAAAATCAGGTGCCTTGATTAACCCTCTAGTATTGCAGGCCACAACTTGGTAACTGAGGGCTGTGATAAATATCCCATAGCTTGTCTGCAGAATCAACTTTTTTTTTTAGTGTTTTCAGTTAAAAGTTTTCTCCTGCAAAACCTAGGGACTGATACTGTTCTGTCAGGTCAAACAGATAAGCTGTTTCACCTGAAGTTTGTACCTAGCTCTTGTAGGCTACTTTTCCGTGATGGGTTTGCTAAACTGCTGTGAGTGCACTTCCTCAGTCTCCATTGCTGCTTGCTCATGGGTGGAGGAGTGCACATATGGCCACCTCGTAGCGAGAGGTCACCTCTGCTAGCGCAGCTGTCCCGTGGGCTTTCCGTCATTTGAGAGGGTTGGAAGGTAAGAAGAAATGAGATTGTTTTAGAGTCCATTCTCTTTGAACATCTGGGGTGATATCCTTTCTGGGGTGATATCCTTTCTGTATATGCAAAGTTAAAATTTCAAGTGCTATATTGTCTCATTTTTGCGGAGGTTAAGTGTAATGTGAGGATAGGGATGCTTCTAAGCTGCCTATCTGATCAAGAAGTGCAGGTCTGAAGGTACTAAATACCCAAGTGAATGCAGACTAGCTGCAAAACTGACGTATGCAGCATGGTGGAGGAAGGTGAAGACTGTAAGAATGTGCTTAAACTCCCCCTGCTAAATTAACATTGCTGTTCTGAGTATCTTAGCTGAGAAATATGCAAGCATGCAAAATGTACACTTGTCATTCTTAAAGTAGGTTGGTTTCCAACCTTTAATTTCTGAAGGACTGTTGAATGACGGAACTACTTTGACTTTTTCCACACAAATCCCTCTAATGAAATGCGTTTCTGCTTCACACCCGTCAGAGTTGCTAGTGGCAGTCACTGTCTCGCTTGAAATGGGATCTTTCTCCAGTAATTTACTGCCAGTTAATCATGGCTAAGCGAGACCTGGTAATCCCATTGATGTGCCTGGACTTATCTGAGGACAAGACCTAATTTTTATTTTTTTATAAAAGAGCTGTAGTAACATCATTTGTAATTATAGTGATATGAACTTGGTCACGCTTCCTGCCTACAATATCATGTATGTAAACACTACAATAAATTCTGTCTAAACACGTTCTGCTTTAACTCTACCTCTGTCTTAAGAAGTAAATGTGCATTTGCTGTCTTTATTTATCTCTGTACTGTACCACTCTGCACTAATAAATTCATTTCTTAATGAATTCATGTAGCCGTATGGCCAGAAATGTATTTTTTAACTAGTTAAGAGTCTGTGATAAGCAGTGCAAAGAATCTGTTTCTTTAAAATATGTTTTACTGTACTTTGAAACTGGCTTCTAAAGATACTGAATGTTTCCATCAACTTGGTAATACTCATAACCAGCTCCTGGTATATACAATATATTAAAATGATGCTAAATATAAAAGTGTGTGTGTACAATGATTTTAAGAAAACTAATATATATGTCTCTGCACTCTGAATAAATCTGTCTCTGGACTTGTGATCAAGGCAGAGGACAGGGCTGTTTCTTGTTACTTAAGGTAACACAGGAATTCAGGCACATAGCAAAAAGCTTTTAATCACACTAATGTGATGCATTGTATCAACATCTTAATGCTAAGATGATCTTTAGGATGAAGAAAGTATTTTAAACAAACACCATGTAGTTCCCTGCAACATCGGTGCTTTTTGTTCTAGACAGTGAAGGTCTGTTGTGTAGTCAAAGCCGTAAATGGAATGAAATGAGGTTGCTTTAAACAAAGGTTTCATAAGTTGCTGAAAATCAGTTTTGAGGAAAATGTCTGAAATGTTTTGCAGAGGTGAATCTGGTGCTGGGAAGACTGAAAACACGAAGAAGGTTATTCAATACCTTGCTCATATTGCTTCCTCCCATAAAGGAAGAAAGGACCATAATATTCCCGTAAGTTGGGATATTTTATCATTTGTTTATTGTTCTTTTTGAAAACCACCATCCTTGCATTTAAAAAAAAACATAACTTTTTTATTAAAGATAAGCTGTAATGTAATCCACATAATTTTCTCAACCGTTATTTTCTCTTTAGTAGGGGCTGAAATGAGCAGTTACATTAAAATTTCCAGTTGATGTTAGCTGTTTAACTTCTCTTCTGAAATTAAAGGCTTTATGCAACCATTGTAACTACGAACGGTATCAAAGCTTTCTGATGCAGTGTATGCCAGTTTTCCAAAAATTTAATTAACTTGGGCAAGTCTTAGTAAATTTAGTTCCCTCAGATGCAGTTTTCAGTACTATATTCGTGAACAAGCTTTCTGTTCTTTCAAAAATTATCTTGTAGATAAGAAAAATCATCAAGCTTCAAAACTGCTGTAGACTTGATATGTCTACAAGCGAGCAGCTAATAAAAAGCTCTAGTTTTAGTACATTACAGACAAAAGCATATGCACTTATGTCAGAGTCTTGGGTTTTTTGGTAACTTGTCACTAACTGATTTATGTAGAACTTTCTTCAGATTTACCGCTAGACTTCAAAATTCACAATGAGTTTTTATCAATATTTTGCTTTACAAGATATGAATGGGTTTGAATATCTGTTGCTATGAACACTTGGATCTCTTTGCAGTGGAATATTAATTCAACTTGCTAGAAGCAAGTGGCTTGCTATATTCGACACTGGCGTATGTGGTTGGAAGTTTTCAAACTATATCAGACTCAGAAGCATCAGCTTCTGTAATTTCTAGTGTACAACACTTAATATTAAGATATTCTGGAATGTGTCAAGACTCAAACTCCTAGAAAACCAGGAGAGGACTTTTGACCAGTCTGTGAAGGAAAAAAAGCAATAATTTGAAGTTGGAGAGAGGGAATGATTGCTCTGCAGATAGATTTGGAGGCCTTAGGAGGATGCTGTGACTGGAGTGTCGGCAGCATTAGCATTGTCATGTGCTAGGGGAATACATGGCTCTGCAGAATGCTATTTAGAAAGTCATCCTTCAGAACTTGTTTTCTGTGTGGGTTTTGATTTATAAATATTCTTGGATTTATGGCTGTGCAGCCTTGAACAAAACTAGTGTTTCTAAAATTTCTACAGGAGTATAATTGCCTACAACTTTTTGGAGGGGAAGGGAATTATGCAGAGAATGGAACTGCACAGAGTTTGTATACCAAGTACTTCTAAACACACTATTGACAGCTTGGAATGCACCAGGTTGAAGAGACTTCTGTGAGCCTCTTGTCGAGCCTCGTTTCAAAATATGCTTCCCTTTAAAGCTGAGTTTTGAAAACCTTGTGTGATGAAGATTATACAACCTTTCTGCAAAACTTTTCCTGTGCTTAACCACTTAAACAGTCAAAAATAGGGGTTTAAAAAGTACTCCTTGTTTGTTTGGCTGTGTTTCCATAAGCACTTTGTGCCAGTACCTGTGCTAAAAGTAGTCCTCTTTTTGAGTTTTGCCATCGTAACAATTCCTGTGGCCACTCACTGGGCTTGGAGACTGCAGGCTCAAACTACTGTTCTGAAAGTCATAGAATCATCGAATGGTTTGGGTTGGAAAGGACCTTAAAGATCATCTGGTTCCAACCCCCCTGCCATCAGCAGGGACATCTTCCACCAGACCAGGTTGCTCACAGCTCCATCCAACCTGGCCTTGAACCCTGCCAGGGAGGGGGCAGCCACAGCTTCTCTGGGCAACCTGGACCAGTGTTTCATCACCCTCGTGGGGAAGAAATGAAGTCCATCTGGCTTTAGATGAAACAAGTTTCCTCTGTTTGTTGCGTGGCTGCATAACTGATATGAAGTGAAGGCACAGAAAAAAGCTGGGGTGGAAGATGTTGGTGAAGGGAAGGATGAGTTGCTTAGTCTAATGCAGTGCTGGCTAATTCTGTTTAAGTTGCTGGTTGAACTGGAATCTAATTCTGTACTTAGCAGCGTGATCAAATGGGACAGGAGTTTAAGATGGTGGGTGTAATCAGCTGCTTCGTGAGCCATCGAAGACTGTCACGATGAAGACTGGAAAAGTTTTTGTTCTTTGTAAAACATAGTTCAGACACAGTAAAAAGAATAGGGTAGTGTCCTGAATAGAAGTTTGATACTTTGATTGTGCGCTTCATTCAATGCACTGCCATAGTAAGCACTGAATTAAGTATATGTTTATGAAAAATGCAAAATGTTCACGTAACCTAAACCGTTTTGAAAATACAAATGAGTCTCGCTTCTGTAACAATTAATTTTTATTTATATACTGCAGATGAAGAATGTCTAATCTACACACCTAACACTCAAAAGTTAGGAAGTGTCAGAATTGGTTATATTTAAGCAGCCCTAACTTGTTCCTGTTCACATATACATTAGAAAACTGTAGAGGGCCGGTGGTGATCCGTGGTATCCATCTGTACAGCCTTTGCACTGACCTGTGCACAAAGATGATGCTAAACAGGCTTGTTAAATAGACAGCAAGTCATGGATTTACTTTTATCCATCCTGTAACGAATAATTATCAGTGCTATGCATATTACTTAGACTTCTGAAAGTTGCATGGATTTTTTTTCATGAACAATTTGTATGCTGATGAATGAATAATTATCTTCCCGACACCATTCTGAAGTGTAGGGTTAACTTTGTCTCTTTTGCCTGACAGGCAAACCTTTACAGGGTGCCGTAGAAGTATTACAAACAAACGCAGCCCCCAGTTTGACACCTCAGGCCATGGCCAGAGTAACAGTAATGGTCTGCCATGCCACAAATGCTCACAATGTACGTTCTCCAGCGGCACTGGCTGTGAAATGTTTGGCTTACGCAAGGAGCATCACATAGGAACTTTACTCATCCCTTCAACAGCCTTCTTGTGTCTGGCATTCAGCTGTTTGTCTGTGACACTTTTCTTTCCCAGCCGCCCTGTTTCATCACAGCTGGTGGCTGTGTGCCTGCAGAGGAGTCCTGCGTAGCCCTTGGCACGTCATCCCCAGGCAGGGGTCCTGTGGGGAACAGAGCCAGTAACACAGTGTAACCACGGAGGGTGGAATTACAGCGCCGAACAGCCTGAATACTAACGTTTCCTAGTTTTTGAGTGTTTGAATCTGTAGCCACACTGTCTCTTTTCTGTTTAATCACAAAGAATGTTAAAGGTATTGTCTTGGGCACAGTGCTAGGAAGCGTGGGTGGGTGGTGGTGGTAAAAAGGTAGAAGAGAAGCTTTAGTGCTTGTGGGACTTGGCATAGCTAGGTGAGACTAGGGTAGTCCCTTAAATTAGGAGTTGAGTCTGGGCTTTCTAGAGCCAGGTGATGGAGAGCAGGGAGAAGCGCATGGCAGTGAGTTATGAACAGGCTCATCTATAGATTGAAGGTGGAATGAAAGTGAGCCTGAATCCTTGTCTGCAGTGTGCTTGGTTGAGCATCAGAACTAACACGTGTACAGTTCTAGTTGATGCGTAGCAAGGGAGAAAAGATGGAAGATATCTGTTGTAAATAACTGGAAGCTTTAGCTTCACATCCAACACATCTGCGCTCTAATGAATTTGGGGGGAGTGGGGTGGTAGTGTTAAGAACTTTACCAGTAAATCTGAATATTTTATCTGCACCAGGCATATTGTGGTTTGTTCGGTTGTTAACCAGGTCATACATGGACCAGCTTTCTAAAGGCAACCATTGTGCTTTAGCCTGGGCATCTCAGACCAAAGGTGACCCACACTGGTGTCTGTTGGTCTGGTCAGCTATCCCATGCTCCTAGGCCAACATAGGAGCCTCTCTTGCCTTTGCTCTCAATTATTCCTCTGTAGACTCAGGTGGTGTGGAGAAAAGGTTATTTAAAATGAAAGGGTGAGGAAGAGAACAAGGACAGGTAACTGGTGAGTGGAGGGGGGGGTTCATGTGTCCAGAGAGGGTTTTTGACAGATTAAGCAAGGAGGGTAGGGAGTAAACAGAGTCTTCTAAACTACTTGGCTTTGTGGCTCATCAATCCTGTGTGCACTAAGTGGCATGGGAAAGAGAGAAAAGAATGAAATCGTGTTAATGCATGTGTTAGAGCTGCTTTAATATGGTTAAGTAATGAGTCCTAATTCTGACTCTTGGGCTCTGCTTTAGTTTAGAAACTTTGTGTTTTTGAATGGGGAGGGAAGTCAGTGCAAAATGTAGAAATAACTAAAAAAAAGTTTGCATACACAGCTTTCCAAAAGAAGGAAAAGTGCTGGTTGTCACTCACTGCCTGGGGGCTGCCATGAACTTGCAGGTTCTCCAGGCTGCGTGAGGTTAAGGGGGTACTCTAAGCTGGACTGTGGCCATACCTGGACCCTATTCATGGTCAGATACCTGAAATGGGCAGGTGTGTTCCATCGTGGTAGTGTGTGAAGTAAAGTTCTATAAATAACTGCATCCATCTACCACCGCTGTATCCAGTTCTAGGCATTCTGGTACTGTGTACCTCTGGTTCAGGTGAATGGAATTAGACTTTTGTTCACTTCCCTGCTCCTCAAAGCCTTCACATCCCAAACCCACTCTTATTGTCACGAAAATTCAGGTTTCTAGGTGGTGCCGTTTTAAGCTTCAGAAATAGAAGCATAGAATCACTTAAGCTGGAAAAGACCTTTAAGGTCATCGAGTTCAACCGTAACATAATTACTGGTACTTGCAGGTTAATGATGGCTTTCAGTGACTGCATTTGCCTTTGTAGCTGAAATACTAAATTGTTTAATCTGTTTTATGAATTTCAGAAGAAATATAATTGGCTTTGAAGTACAGGATCATGGGTAGGCTCATTCAGACTGAAGCTCCCCTTGGTGAGGATTTCCCAGATGAGCTTTAACTGCCCTAATTGAAACACAGAAGTTAAGTGTGTGTCTGATTATGTTCCGTTCTGTTTCTAAGTGAGGACAGAAATGGACACCCTGAGGAAGCAGTCTATCCTGTCTGAAGATAAGCAAAAGAAATGCCTCTTAAGTTCCCAGGTGTACCTATCCTTCTCCAGTGATTTCGGAAGGAGCGGTAGCTTCATACTGAAACATCTAACCTTATTTTTAGATCCTGAGTTGTTTTCTGAGCAGGTATGATGCAGCTTTGCAAAATTCACATCACTTAGCTGAGTAAACTAAACCTTTGCTAGCTGCTTTACAGAACTCTGTCAAAACCTGTTATTCTTCACTAAAACAGTGCTAGTTGCTAGTTATTTAAATTAGTAGACATAAACGGAAGAAGTGTGCGTCTGTCTTGGTGTGAAAATTTCTTGTGAGTTTCACCACCGCGTTTTCTCCCTAGGCTCTCTGGTGTGAAGCTCAAGATTGTTAAATTTGCTGACTGAGACAAGGGAATAGGGGAACTGAAAATTTCTGCGTTTCTGCAGAAACTGCAAATTTGGATTTTGGGGATTTTTTTGTTTTGCTTTATTACACTCATGTTCCATTTACCCTTTTTTCTGGCAAAAGTTAAAGGTATTCCAGTTTTTTAAGACTTTGCTTCTCATGTGGACGGTAATTCTTGAAAGAAAGCTTCTGTCTCGATTGTAGGATTGCCTTTCTTAAGTACTCGAAGTACAGGGCAAAAACAAAGCCACAGGCTCTGTAAGTATTGCTTTCCTCTTGGTTCTTTCATAACCTTTTTGATTTTTGAAAAATAGTGATGATCTTATCCATACAAAAACACCTTGCAGTGACTAAGGCTGTCGAGACAGTTACTTGGTGTTGTGGGTTTATTTTTGTTGTTGTTTGTCAAAACTGTGGAAAGCAGGGCTGCCGGAGGCCCGGCCAGTCTGACTAATTGAAGTCTTGCTTGTCTTGCAAGCCCCCCTTTCTGTTTGTTGGAGGACCAAAATTCCAAATTTCTGAAGGTGAGACCAATATGCGTGGTGGAGATTCTGCTCTTAAGTGATGGTAGTACCAAGTGATAGCTCTCAAAGCATTTCAGGCTGCTGTTGCGTTATCTATAGAGTTTGCGCCTGAAGACTTGTGGGGTTTGACCAAGTGGAAGCTGAGACACTGAGAGCTTTAAAAGGGAGATATTTGCCATGCATTCTTTCCAATTCCATGGGTCTTCCAAACCTAAGAGCTGGAAACAGTGTTTATCATAGCTACTGTTGTTCATTGCAAACAGAGTTCCAAAAGTGTAAAACAAATGCTGTGCTAAAACCAGACCTCCTGCGTGTTCAATTCCAAGTCTCGCTTTCTTGGAAAACAAGTGTTCATGCCTCTGTACGGTTCCAGTTGATCCGTAGTATTGACAGGTCAGTCACTTGAAATGAAATCTGTATTATATCTGGTGTATGAGACCTCTGTATGGATTTTGTATATTCAGTTATTTGTGTTGCTTAGAGACTATTGTTGTGGAGTCTCCTTCTCTGGAGATATTCAAGACCTGCCTAGACGTGGTCCTGTGCAGCCTGGTCTGGGTGACCCTGCTTCAGCAGGGTTGTTGGACTGGGTGACCCACAGAGGTCCCTTCTAACCCCTACAATTCTGTGATTCTGTGATTCAAATTCTATTGTAGAAGTTATTCTTTCTCCCCTTTCTCATGGCTAGGAAAAGAAGCTGATGGAGGATCCAATTGCTGAATGTACTTCTCAGCTGGCTGAAGAAGAAGAAAAGGCCAAAAACTTGGCCAAACTCAAGAACAAACAGGAAATGATGATCACTGATTTGGAAGGTTTGTTCTTGCTACATTTGCCTGTTAACAGGTTGTACATCATGCGAGAAAGGAGTGGATCACTTATTACAGTGTATGCAGTATCTGGTCCAGTCTGCTAAGTGTAACCTTATATGTAGATACCTTAATAGCTGTTGCTTTTATCTAAATCTTGAAAGAATAATTTATTGCTTGCAAGCCTTGTTGCATTTGGCTGCTCAGTCTTTCTCGTGTTTAATTTGTTAGCTTTCCATTTTTGAGAATTCATTTTATTTAATGATACACTCCAGAAATTCATGTTGTTGCATGCATACCTTAGTAACAAGGTAAAACATCTGTCTCTTGGGAAGGCACTACACTTTTCTATAATAACACATTAGAACAACATATTTCCGGAAAAATGTTAGTAGGCATTCATTAGTCTTCTAATACTTTTTGAATAAGCAAATCTGAATTGTTCTGCCTTTCTTGATGCTTTGTTTATCTAAAATGGTTCAATTTCTTTGGCCGTTTATTTCTGATTGTTTTGCCTGTGTTGTCACGACTGAATTAGCCCTATATGTAACCTTTCATGATGTTATGGTGGGTTTTTTAATTACTTATGGTTGTAAATAGGTATTGTGCAACATTAATAAACTGCCAAGACAAAGTTGCAAAATATAAGGCAATGTTGCTATCTGCCCTAATTTGGAAATATTTTTTTCACTTACTGTTATGGGCTGTCTTGCTACATATTTTAATACTGATGCCCTATGGAAAAATACCAAAGTTTAGTCTTACCTGTGTAGGAAGGTATTGAAGTAATATGAATAATAGATGATTGATGTACCTTTTATTTAAAAAGCCTATTCAGGGACTTTAATATGGGCATAAGTAAGCTGTACTCATTGGAAAATAATGCTTGAGTAGTTGTGTACTTAAATTGGGACTAGTGTTTCTGAAGATACTTGACAGATGTGGTTGGTTATGGTGCTGTTCCCAGAGTGATGACCTTAGAAATGGAAATTAAAGCTTAAATATAAGCCATGCAACTGCTTGGCTAGTAAAGAACAGTAAAATGACACTCTTTGAGACAATTCAAGAAGCCATGAAGGTCACTCTGCTAGGGTCTTGACACTGGTAAGTACTGAAATTTGGGGGGGGGGGGCAACAAAAACACACAAAACCCAAAAAAACCCCCACTAATTCAGTTTACTGTGAGTTTTCCCCATTGCGAAATTGTGTCTTATGACACTCTTCTGTCACCTGCCAGAAATAGAATGTAAAAACAGAGAAAAGTGCTATTTTTTTTTTTTGAATGAGGAGCTGTTTAGAGAAAAACAATGTTACTTTAGATTGTCTGGAAAATCCCAAATACCCCTCGGTAGCTCTAAGATATGATTCTTGAACATGGCTCCGTTTCCATGTAGAAGATGTCCTGATCTTGTAGCAGGCTTAGGAGGGGTGTGAGAAACCCCTGCACTGAGAACCCACAAAGTATTGAACAAGTCTAATAACTTACATTTATTCTAATAGATGTTGAATTGTGCTAATGCTATGCTAAGCAAAACCTTCCTGTGACTTCAATATATTACATACCTGGTCATTAGCTAACTGTAGACAATGCAGCCAATAACGATCTTAATCAGACCACAGGCAGATCATCTAAATGTATTTTATTGCTAGGGCACTGATAACTGAATGGTTTTCACAAAGAAATACCTTAGGGCAGGAGTATCTTGGCTACACAAGGAAATTACTGGAGGCTATCAGGGTTGCAAAGTCTTGCTAAATATCAATGGGATGTGAGTTAGTGCTACAGATACTTGCAAAAATTGTTTATCCAAGTTTTCTTTAAGTTACACTATTTTCCAGTAGACCTTCTGGAGTCTAGCCTAGCCCTTCCACAACTACGCAAGCCATAATTTTTTCCAGTCTGTAGTTCTTCATTTTTGAATCCTGATGTCTGCGATCACCTGGCCGAGCAGCTCAAACTGCTCTTCTGTTAGATTCTATTCCTTATTTTTCTGTCAACATGTGATTATGTTTGTTACCTTACTTCAAAGTTTTTTCTCCAGTCATTGACTTTTTCTTGACTTTCTATCTCAATCATGCACTTCTACTTTGCTATTTCATCTTTCCCAGTCACCCTTCCAGCTGCAGTCTGGAGAAAGAATTGACACAGTGTATATTAAACTTCACCCTTCTTGCTGTCCCATTGCCCTGCCCCTGAACCTTTTGAGGATAACAACAGGAAAAAATTGCTTATAAATATAATCCTTTACTTCCATAGAGTGCTTAAAAAAGGAGGAGAAGACAAAAAAAAGGAGAAGACAGAAAAAAATAAGACAAAAAAAGGAGGAGAAGACATCTCGCAACAAGGCGGAAAAGCAGAAAAGAGATTTAAGTGAAGAGCTGGAGGCTTTAAAAACTGAACAAGAAGATACCTTGGATACCACTGCAGCACAGCAAGAGCTGAGGTAGGATCACGTGTCTGTATAAGCAGGCACCATTAAAATTCACCTTGAATTTACAAAAGACTAAAATGTTGATTTTTGATAACTATTGATGCTTCCTCTAGGACAAAGCGAGAGCAGGAGGTGGCTGAACTGAAGAAAGCAATTGAAGAGGAAACCAAAAACCATGAAGCACAGATCCAGGAAATCAGGCAGAGGCATGCTACTGCCCTGGAAGAGCTCTCTGAACAACTGGAAGAGGCCAAAAGGGTGAGCAGAAAATTAATTACAGAAATACATTTTTCAGCTTCAGGACTTTTATAAGTAACATAAGTGGCGTGGTCACTTCCAGTGATATCTGCAGATCTAAATTGTCCTCTGTACATACTTAACTACTGCAGTTGAATCAAATATATCCTGCTGGTTTGAACATATAGCAACTTTTCAGATAGATGCCAAGACTATCTAAAAGTGTTTGTTAGACCTGGAAACAGTGCACCTAGAGATAAATTGATGTAGTACTTTTGTGGGAATTCTCGAGCAGCCTATGTGCTTATTTGGTGAAAAGCAGTTCTCTGCCTAAGCGAACAGTGGAATGGTTCCAAATAAGGTAATTGTAATGTCAACACTCACAAATAACAAACTGTGAGTACGGGTAGCGTAAAAGTTCTTCCAGCCACTCTTCACTTTATGCTTGTACCGTGACCTCCAGTGCTAGATATCTGTGGAGTATCTTGCTGATTTGCAGAGTTATATTGTGTCTCTGGCAACCCCTGCCAGAGCAGAGGAAGCGGCACACCTGGACAACGTGGTTCCTTCCAGTGCAGCTTCACTGTCTTTGTTCAGAAGTAGAATTAATCCAACACTGCCAAAAAAAAAAAAAAAGTATCTCTAGCTTGTAAAATTTTATTTCTAGTCATTCACAGATATAGGTGTGGACAGTTCATATACTGTAGTAATATTTTTGTGTAGGAATATTTCAGAAGCCTCCTTAGTTTAAAATACTACGTGAGAAATATAGTAGTTAAACCTGATGGAAATTATAGTTTATTCACCTGAAAATCTTACGTGTTTCCTGTGCTCCTTATTCATTAAATATTCTCAATAAGAGCATAAAAAGACAGAAAAATACCCTACAATCTTAAACAAAGGTCCTGTGATAAGATTGTCAGTTCTGGCAATATAGTAAGAATGGCACTTAAACATCCCTTATGGCAATTACTACCTTTTTAAAAAGGTTTTTGACAAATGTCAGCGCAGTGGTGAAAAGTGCTTTATTACGCACCTCCAGGCTGCTACGCCTACTAAAATCGGGGCAGCTGTAGCTGATATCTTTCCTTTTATTTCTGTGAGATGAGCCATGCTGATCTGTTAATGGGCACATTCCTTCCTGCTCAGTGCTACTCACATGGTCCTTTTACAGCACTGACATCCCAGATCTTACTGAATTCATAGAAATATCTTCTGGTCCTCGCTGTTACCTGTGATATCTGAGAGTGGATTAACTTGCATTACCTTAATTTTTTTGGCTAACATATGCAAAATGTTACACAGCAGGATTTTAAATGCTCCCTACTTACAACTTGCTGAGCAGTTGTTTTATCTTTGAGCTTATAATCCTGATTTGCTGGACTGAATATTTTTAGCAGAAAACTTTATTGATATGTAAAAAAGTGTTGAAGTTCTTCCCTTTTGTTTTTCCTAGTTCAAAGCAAATCTTGAAAAAAACAAGCAAGGCCTAGAGTCCGACAACAAGGAGTTGGCCTGTGAAGTGAAGGTACTGCAGCAGGTCAAGGCAGAGTCTGAACATAAAAGGAAGCAGCTCGATGCTCAGGTGCAAGAGCTAACTGCTAGGGTCACAGAAGGAGAAAGACTGAGGGTGGAGCTGGCGGAGAAAGCTAACAAGCTGCAGGTAAGGCTGTATGGAATTCCTAAACTGCTGAACTATACACAAGAAAGTAAAAGCTTTAACCATATACAGAAGTGGCTAGGAGGAATGACTATCAAAGATGCAGCTAGGTCTACAGGAACGGGGACTGTAGTTGATGTGGGAGGCGATCTCTGTCATGTACTCGTGTACTTGAGGGGCTTGAAAGTGGTGACACACCTCAGATAGCTGGAGAGCCATGACATGAATCCTGAACTTTTTGGACTATGTAAGAATCACAGTGGCTTTGAAGTACATGGCTTCCCATTTTGGAGACCAAATCCTGTAGGAGGCTCTGCTGACAGCTGGCCTACAGGTTTTTGGCTTGGATGTGGAGTTGAGTAGAGTGGGCTGAGCTCATTTGTAGGCTTGAGCAAAAATGTACTGATTGATGATGGCCACACGTTTCCTTTTGTGCTTCAAAAGGAACTTGACAGATAGGGATTGCAAGTAAAGGGCTGTTCCTCTGCGAAATGGAGAAAACAGACAAAATGCAGTCAGAGCTGACTTCTTAGCCACAGCAAAGAGTATTATGAGTAAATCAAGCTAAAGTGCTTGAAAAAGGGAATGGCCCCATTCTTTTTGGGGGAAGCGTTTTGGCAGTCTCTCACTGTATATACAAGTAGCATAGCCTAAAATAGCAAGAATTGGCACCTGGCATTGACCTTTTCTCTTGCAGTGATGCTTTAAACCCAGCTGCCACCCTGACAATCCTTGAATTAATGGTACTGTAAAATACACGGTCCTATAAAATACATGATCCTATAATGAAAAATAGCTTTAAATATGTTTGTAGATGTTGGAATGACATGCTCTGCTAAATATCATGGCTAAGTCTTACTATGTTCTGTCTTCAGTTCAGGACTGACACGTTTCTAACCAAACTTCAGTATTCTTAGCTTGTTGTACCTGGGATGTGTTGTTGTCTTGCCTTCCACGGAACTTGTTGAGGTTTTGTGTTCTGTGTCAGATGTAGGCTTTGCCATGGATCTGCTGCGCGTTATTACCTTTAGACTGCTTGCTTTGCAGAACGAGTTGGATAATGTCTCAAGTCTCCTGGAGGAAGCAGAGAAGAAAGGCATTAAGTTTGCCAAGGATGCGGCTAGTTTGGAATCTCAGCTTCAGGATACACAGGTGTGTGTGCAGTGAAGCTTGAACTTAGCGCTGAAGCTTTGTTCCTCATTGAAATGCTAACTGCATAACAGAAAATACGTTTTCATTCATGGTTTGGAAAGCCCCACGGGTAGAAGCTGTATTTCCTATTGAAGTCTAGTGAAATGCGATGTATGATGATTGCTCAGCTACATGTGGAGCCAGTTTTTCATTATCTAAGATTTACTGCTTGATAGACTGTAGCCTTTCAGTTTCTCTTTTTTATTTCTTAGTCTCTGTGGGAGATAAGTATTAAGTCAAAAAAACCTTTCCAAGTAGGATGTTAATGCAAATAAGGTCCTTGGGGTGTGTGAAAGGCACGAGGGACAATACCCTGTCTTTTACTGACTTAGGCTGAAGTTCTTTACTGACTTCAGCTTAAGTTGTTGAAACTGCGAGTGTTTGGTTTTTGGGTTAAATAGTGCAGCTTGGTACATGTATTCATCACTTAAATATACTCTTTTTTTTTTCCCCTGTATAAAAATGCTAATGGTGACTATGTGAGTAATGTTCATTACAGTTGGAGAGTTCTGTGAGGAACAGGGTGGGGGAAGAGAGGGCTGGTGGTTACACTTTTCATTAGTCTCGGTTATGACAGAAGTTTCCACTGCCAAATTACAGCTGTCTTTAAACTGACCTTTACATTTAAGCAATGCAGTGAATCTTGAAAGCATGCTGTCATTGCAGGATTTGTTGCTATATATTCGTCTCAGGTGGTTTAAAATAGGGACTCTATATGCTTGTCGGAAAAGAAAGATATATTTTGAAGGCCACTGCTGTGCTTGTCCCTTTGAAGATAGAAAAGTATCATCCATTGGCTTCTATGAACAGACAGTGGCATGGATTCTCTGAGAAATACGCTTCACAAAGGCTTAAGTGTGCCCCAAATGACTGAGCAGTACCTTTTTGAAAACCCAAATTACGGATGGCTTCATAAGCATGTCGTTGTACAAAACTGCTGAGAGAAAAATAATCAAACCTGAACCTCCAAGTAGAGTAATGGAGGGTGGTGGGCCAAGGCCACACTTAACACGCTATGAACCAAACTGAACTTTGAATATGCCTGTTTGTGTAACAGGAGCTGCTTCAGGAAGAAACCCGCCAGAAACTCAACCTGAGCAGCAGGATTAGGCAGCTGGAAGAGGAGAAGAACAACCTGCAAGAGCAGCAGGAAGAGGAAGAGGAGGCCAGAAAGAATTTGGAGAAACAGATGCTTGCCTTACAATCACAGGTAAGCTGTTGTACATGGCAAGACTTCTGTAAGGGCTGCACATTCCAGGTGAGATGAACTGGTGTCCTAAACCTCTTGGAAAAATGTCATGTAACTTGCACGTATGCTCGACCACACTTTGGAATAAAATTTTCCATGGACTTTCTCAATTGCCATAGTGACCAGTACAACTAACTGCAGTGGACAGGACTTTCCCCTCCTTGGACTTCTGTTAGCTCATATTTTTTGTGTTAGTCTAGCTAGCAATAACACCTAGTTTTGTATTTTTGACTTGTTGCCTTTCTTTCCTTTTCATGATGTACCAAGGAACGTTATTTTCTTTTATTTAATTTCAGTTGGCTGATGCTAAGAAAAAGGTAGATGATGACTTGGGAACCATTGAAGGCTTGGAGGAAAACAAAAAGAAATTACTGAAGGACGCGGAGTCCTTAAGCCAACGCCTAGAGGAGAAGGCAATGGCTTATGACAAACTGGAAAAGACAAAGAATCGCCCGCAGCAAGAGCTGGATGACTTGATGGTAGACCTAGATCATCAGCGCCAGATTGTTTCTAACCTGGAGAAAAAGCAGAAGTTTGATCAGGTAGTCTAGCTTCCTGTCATCTTGCTGATTTCTATGATTTTTAAATGGCATCTTGTTTGTGTTGATTGATAAATCTTTTGGGAGCAGCTTGGCCTTTGTTAGGAGTAACTTGTTGCTTCTAATTTCAGTGAGCTAAATGCCATCTTGGAGTCTTGTTAGATCAAGTAATAAGCTCTTTATATACAAAAAAGAAATTCTATTGGAACAAAAACTTCAGACTATTATTGTAATCCCTCAGGATAGACTAAGAAAGGGTGTGAAGACTGAACGATGGAAATAATAGGAAAATTATTTCATCTTTATTAGTAGCTTGCTTTCCTCACCTCATTCCAGAGTAGCTGTAGCTGTTTTCTTACTAGCCTTTGGATCAAGACTGAGAGACTAGACAGCTTCTGAATGCCAGTTAAATTTAGAGCATTAACCACTTCAGTGACTAAAACACCTCTGAGGCAGGAAGGACCTGATTATAGAACTGATGAGATGGATTAATTATTTCTTATATTCAGATGCTGGCAGAAGAAAAGAACATTTCTGCCAGATATGCAGAGGAAAGAGATCGTGCTGAAGCAGAGGCAAGGGAGAAGGAAACCAAAGCACTGTCTCTGGCTCGGGCTTTGGAAGAAGCCCTGGAAGCTAAGGAAGAGTTTGAAAGACAGAACAAACAGTTGCGGGCAGATATGGAAGACTTAATGAGCTCGAAAGATGATGTGGGCAAAAACGTAAGTAACTTTCCATACTCTATTTTGTTATGAACTGCACAGGGAACAACACAGGAAAATTCCCTGGTTGGAGAAGTGTTTTTGACACAAATATGGAACGTTTTGAGGCTGATTTGTAACCCAAAATTCTGGAGGAATTAATACTCAGAGCAAGAGGGTGGTCTCTATTAAGATGAGGCCTGTTCAAAAGATGTGAAGACTTGGAGAGCAGCAGTTGCTGGCCAAATGCCTAATGGCACTTGTGCTGGATTTAAGAGCTTGTCTTACTACTACTACTTTTTCTCTGTGAATATTGCACAGCTCATCTCTCCATTCATCTGCACGGATGTTTGTTTGGTTCTCTAATTTGTATCTTAGAGATGCTGCTCTCCCTGTTCTGATTGTCCAGTTTGGAGCATCACAAAGTGTAGTGTACTGAGTTCATATAATGTCTACTTTTGCTGTTAACTGCTGATTTTGAGAGGGTCTGATTAATGTTTGTGGCTTAGGTCCATGAACTGGAGAAATCAAAAAGAACTTTAGAGCAACAGGTTGAAGAGATGAGGACTCAGCTTGAGGAACTGGAAGTTGAACTGCAGGCCACAGAAGATGCTAAACTTCGTTTGGAGGTGAACATGCAAGCTATGAAAGCCCAGTTTGAGAGAGATCTGCAAGCCAGAGATGAACAGAATGAAGAGAAAAAGAGGATGCTGGTTAAACAAGTGTGTATCTTACTGTGCTTCATAGTGGGAAGGGCGTGATGATCTTTTGACAAAGCTCTATGGCTTTGAGAACTTGCTACCAGGAAAATAAAACTCTGTGCTTAAAGATCCCATCCTATACAAGTCCCAAGCACGGATCTTTACCAACAATACAATAGGTCTTGTTGTGGATTAGCCACTGTTCATGTTAGTCTGCCAGTGATGGTCCTCCAATTCAACTGTACCTTGCCTCCAAAGCACTCAACATGCAAGTAGATTTGGCTGTTGCTGCATGGGTGTCCTTCAAGCCCGTCCTGTTTGGTGTACAGCAACAAATCCATGGATGCCGACATAGACTGAAAGACTGTAATTAAGTAAACAGTTTCTTAAATGAAAAACGTAGCAAAGATTCCAGATTTGCCAGACTTGAGTCTCTTCAGATCTGCTTTATGATACTAGAATTCTAAAGAAATGCCTTTAAAATTTCATGCTTGTAGGAGAAGATAGATCTAAATTAACATTTCTAAAGCTTTGAGGAAAAAGCACCTAATATTTCAAGATTTATCACAAGAAAACAAAAACTTACTGAGAATCACCTGTACAGAGATCTCCTAGAAATAAATAAAAGCATTGACCTGGAAGGCTTTTGAAGTTCCCTGCAATGCTGAATTGCTATTGTCTTGCACTGGACAAGAGCTCCTGACCTGGCATGAGGAGGGAGGCTTGATTCAAAAGAAACATATTCCTTCATGTTGGTAACCTGTGGCACTTCTGGCTCACTTTTATTGTTGTATGAGTTCATCTTAGTTCTTGTTAGTTGCTTTCTTAGATACTTTGCTTCTCTGTTTTCTTTTGAAAAAAAGAAAAGTTGTTGGTGTATACATTCTAGTAGCACATCTGTTTCAAAGAGAATTATTTCTTTTTTTTTTTCTTGAGAATGTGTGGTGATTCTATGTCGTATTTTCCTCTTAGTGGTTCGATCAGAATTAGCAACATCTGCCCCCAAGTCATACCTAAATGTAGACAGATGTACTGGGCCAGAAGCTGATCATGAAGTAGCTGAACAGATGAAATGGAAATGCTTCAGACGCTGAGCTCTTTTCTTTATTTTCCTTTTGTCAGTTCAGAGATCTCTGCTTCCAGTTTGTGGATTTTTTTGCCGTCTGCAGTGTCTTCCCGTGTAGCTTGAGTTCTGTAGGCTCTTCGAATCGAGTAATGCTAATTCTGATCTGCAAAGGCCTTTCGGATTCATCAGCCATTTTGTTAGGATTTTGTGTTTGCTCTGTTCCTGGAGCTTGAGCCTGTTAAATCCCTTGATTTCACAGGTGCGAGAGCTGGAGGCAGAACTGGAAGATGAGTGCAAACAGAGGGCTCTTGCTGTGGCAGCCAAGAAGAAAATGGAGATGGATATGAAAGACCTGGAAGGTCAGATAGAAGCTGCAAACAAGGCTCGAGATGAAGCAATCAAACAGCTACGTAAGCTCCAGGTAGGCACAGCAAATCAGCTGAGCTGATTTCCCTCCTGCTGACAGTCTGTCAAGGGTGCTGCTTTTCGTTACATGCATTTGTAGTGTGAAGGCAAGAAGGAGTATCAGACTCAGCTATGCTGGCATACGTCACAGTATCTGGCCTGAACTTATCAGCCGCTCAAAACTCCTCTCATCCTTTTGTTGCTAAGGAGTTAAGATAGTCCCCCACATACTTCTATTCTATAGTCATCATTTTCAACGCTTTGCGTAAGGATTTACTGAGGATTGCTTTTGAGGCTGAATCTTTAAAATTTATGGTTGTTTGTATCTTTGAATTTACTGATTTCAGCTCAGCTCTTGCTGATTGCTACTTCCTCTAGTTGAGGAAGCCAAAAATGCTGCAGAGAAATAGGAGGAGTAAATTTTAGTTGCTTTGAAAAAGCTCCAAGATGCCTATTCTTTTTAGATTGGCAAGAAGAATCCAGTACTTGTGTCAAGGATTTATTTCCCATTCCCAGAGAAATACTCCGTCTTTAGTAGAGGTCAGTTTTCCCAAGGCTTTCAGTGCCATGGCCCAAAGCTGCAGGAGTATGAGGCTGTGGCAAGACCATGTAAAGCATAGAGCAAACTGCATTGCCTTTCTGCCCTGTCAACTCTCCACTCTATTCCTTGGCAATCCTACTTCAACTGAATGAGGGCAATTTTGGAACTTGGTCCAGGCGCTGGATGAGAAGGGAATGGAGATTAAAGCAAGAAATGCTGGTACCTAGCAGTAGCGGCTTCTCTATTCCCAGAGGCTGAGTCAGTTACAGAGTTCATACCTGATCTCTGTACACTTTCATGCAAGCACCTGAAATAAGTGGTCTCATGACTGGTGGTATTGCGAAGATGCAGGTACAACTTAAATGCAGTTTCTCCAGCTTTATTCTTTTAGCATCTGAAGTCAAACTTGTGTGAATTAAGATATCAGTCTGTGTTAAGTGTCTTATGGGAAGGATAAGTATGTGCTTCTACGTTATATGTGCAAAATGGTGAATTGTGGTACTTCTACACTGAGAAGTTTCTTACCTTGAGTACTTGTAATAGGTTTTATCAGTCAATTTAAGTAAATAGGTTTGGTTTTTTCCAAGACAATTGCAAGAGCATTACCTATCTACTACAAAGGTATCTCTACTACCTCTACTAGAGGTTTTTTCCTACAAGAAATATACTAATAAATGAAGTGAAGTCTTCTAATGGGATATTTCTGATGAGGAGTGAGTGATGGAAAGATGAGAAAATGAAGGGTTTAGACTGAAAGAGGGTAGAATTAAATTGGATATAAGAAAGAAATTCTTCACTCTGAGGGTGATGAGGCACTGGTCCAGGTTGCCCAGAGAAGCTGTGGCTGCCCCCTCCCTGGCAGTGTTCAAGGCCAGGTTGGACGGGGCTTTGAGCAGCCTGGAAGGTGTCTCTGCCCGTGACAGAGGGATAGAACTCTGATCTTTAAAGGTCCTGTCCAACCCAAACCATTCTATAATTCTATGAAAATAAGAACTGAAAATAAATATATTTAAGTGGAATGAAGCCACTTTAGGAGGAAGGTCTTGCCTCCTAAGGGCAAAAAAGCTTCAGAGCTACTAATAAATCTTGTGGTTGTCCTGCTGTATCATGGCTTATTCTTTCCTCTGCTCTCCA
>NW_027448920.1:0-22775 GCF_030867145.1 Opisthocomus hoazin
TTTTCTCTTTGCCCTGTCGCACCAACAACATCTACTGATTTACGACTACATTTCCCTTTACGTGTGTTTAATACCGAATAAGTGGCCCCTGTATCTACTAAAAATTCTACTTCCTCATTCCCTAGCTTTAGTGTAACCAGGGGTGCAGCTAGGGTTGACTCCCCTGGTCCTCTTCATGATTCCTCATCCAGAGTCATCAGCTTGATTGCATGGAGAGTTGGATCTAATTCTCCTGCTTTAGGGCATTCCTTTTCCAGTGCCTGCGTTCCTTACAGATAGCACACTGATCTTGTGCCAATTGGAGACTCACCTTCCCTCTTTCTCCAATATTTATTCCCTGTCCTCTTCCCCTACCTCTTCTGTTATTTTCAGTTAAGACTGCTAATAGTTTTCCACCCCTCTGCGCTTGTCTCACTTCTTTTTCTTTTTCTCTATTATTATACACAGTCCAGGCTATTTCAAGCATCTTACCCAAATTTCTAGATTCAGGTCCTTCTAATTTCTGGAGCTTCTTTCTAGTATCGGGGGCCGATTGACCTATAAATATGGAGGCCAGTTGTGTTGCTGCTTCTGGCTTTTCTGGATCCAAATTAGTATATTTTCGGGCAGTCACCTTCAGTCTTTCCATAAAGGCTGAAGGGGTCTCATTTAATTCTTGTCTCACCTCATAAATTTTTGACCAATTTATCGCTTTTGGCATCGGATGCCTAACACCAAATAAAATCCACCTTTAATATCTAGTTAACATTCCCCTGGGTCCTGGTTGATTTGGGTCCCACTCAGGATCTGAGGATGGAAAGTTCTGATCCACTGTTCCCTGTAAATCCCCGTGAGCATGCGCTCCCTCTACCTGTTTTCTAGCAGCATTCAATACCATTTTCTTTTCAGTATTATCGAGCAAAGTGTCCAATATCACTTGCAAATCATTCCAATCAGAGTCTTGGGTTCTAATTATTGTTTCAATAACCTTCGCTACCCTTTCAGGGTCCTCCCGATAAGTGCCTGCAATTTCTTTCCATGACCTTAAATCAGTTATTGAAAACGGAACTTTCACTACTACTGGACCATTATTCCCTACCGCTTCTCGGAGAGGGGCTTGGAGGGGAGCCGGTTCAGCCACCCCCCCCCATCCTTCCCCATGTCCTTCCTGAAACTGGGCTGAATCCTCCTGCCCCCCCCCCCCCCAGGAGAAGCAGAAGGACTATCAGCCTCCAACTCTCGATCCTCCTGATCACCTCCCCATCTCCAGCGAGTTGCAACCATCAATTCAACATCATCCTCCTCAGACCCATATTTCAAACGTTCCTTGCCAACACTGCAAGCAGCACAACATTTTTTCGAACCCTCTTCACATTTTCCCTTCTTTAAAGCCATCACCATAGAATCGTGTGGATGTATCCCACACTGCTTTTGCCATTCCAGATGATTTCTCAACGAGAAAAACAGATCTACATATGTCATCTCCTCCCATTTACATTCCCTTTTGCAAAACAACATTAATTGCAAGATAGTATTATAACGCAGTGTCCCATTCTCTGGCCATCTCTCCCCACCATCCAGAGTATACATCGGCCACCAATGATTGCAGTACTCAATTAATTGCTTCCGAGTCAAAGGATCACCCCCCAGATCTTTCCAATGTTTCAGAATACATCCCAAAGGTGTACCCCGTGGGATGGGCTTTTTACTCGGAAATGTGCCCATCTCCCAAACGACCAGTGGTTGTGATTGTGCACTATCACAGGCACTAGTTAGAGGGACCACCACCCTTGCTGGAGCTCCCTCTGGGATCCCAGCCCCCTGCCGGAGATCCCAACCTCGGAGACTTCAACCCCCCTATTGAAGACTCCCCCCTTGGGCCCCACTCCACTGGCTTTCACCAAGCAGAGACTTTCCAACCGAGGTACCTTTTCAGCCCAACCCTGCGTGGCTTTCACTGCGCCTTATGAGCAGGCTTCAGTGGGACTCTAACCCACGTCCTATCAGGAGCTCTGTTACTTATTAAAAGAATGCCTTAATTTCCAGGGGACTTACTTGGAATCCTTCGGTCCGGGGATCAGAGGTTCTCCTCGAGAATCCCTCAATGCTGGCTGGAGGTCTCATGATCCCGAGGATCCGTCGGTATTCACAAGCGGGGTCCCATCTGGGTCGCCAGAAACTGTCACTGAAAATCCGGGAATAAAACCTCGTAACACCAATGTAGTGTTAAAAGGCAGGCATTCTTTATTGCAGCGCTTGATGCATGGGGGATAATTCCACCAAATGTGCATACCTCATACCTCTTCCATGCAGTTTATATAGATCAAAAATATACATATTTATTTTATTCATGCATATTCAATATTATTCTCTTTGGCGATTGGTGTAAACTTTTCTCGCTTCCTATGTAAATTGTTGTGCAGACTCAGTTACCCTCTTCTATTGTTCTTTTTTGAGTAGGTGGTATTACTTGAGTAGGGGGCCAGTGAGTCGGTGGTCGCGATCTCCCCCTGCCGGAATTACCTTTTACCTATTAGGCTCGCAGTCTTGGCAAACCTGGTCAGTTTCTTCAGTCCGTTTCACAGAACCACACTCCATCATTTCTCTTGACAAAAACACAATTACCTACTATGGTTAGCGTTAATGGTTACCTAGAGACTAGACCCTCCATTCCCAGACCTAATGTCCAGGTGGGTCGGGCTGTACCAGGAACATAGCAGCACTGTTCATGTTTATGGTCAACTGATTCCATCACCTTGGTTACACCTCTGCTCCTCCCCTGCATCCTCCTCACCTGCTCAAGCCCCTCGTTTCTCCTGCAGCAGATTACAGACCTACCACTATCTTTCCTACAGACAGATTGAAGCCAGTGTCTGTGGGTTTGCAGCAGACACAGCTGGCACCGGCCTGATGTTAAGCAAATACTTCCCAACCATGGGCCATGCCTGATGTTTTCTCCGGAGACCCACCTGTGGGAGCTGGGTTACATCTTAGGTGAATGAGAGGTAGGAAGACCTTGCTGTTGTTGGAGGTAGCTTTGGATGCAGCATTGCAGTTTGTCCACCTAAAAATTCCTGCAGTGGCCTCACTGCAGCAGGAGGATGCTTCTTCCTTGGGTGCAATTGCTATGCCATGTCAGAGTAGTTTCACATGAGTGACTTCTTGCTGTGACACCTCCTGTGTACTTTATCATGTGGCTTGTGTTACTCAAGGACAGATGGCTTGAAGTGTACTTGTATATTTGGGAGTTTTTCTTCCAATTCACCGCTCCTTCATTCAATGAGTCACCTGGATCCTGTCCAAATCCATACCATATGTGGGCTATCCCATTCTTCCTGGAGACTACACATATGCAGGGCTGATGGCAGGCTGGGACCCTCTGGGACAGGGGTTGGGCTCTGCAGCACAAGCCGCCTGCCTTGCTTCCAGCCAGCAAATTTCCCGTACCTATCTTGCAAGTAGTTCTTCACTGGATCTGCTGGGATCTGGGGAGGCTGAGATGTGGGAAAAGTGCATGGGAAGGCTCTGTGCATGCTGTTGGGTTGCAAGCCCAGTGTTGAGATAGAGAACTTTGTGGGAGGCTGTTTTGGAGGAAAATTTCCAACTCTGTAGGGTTGCTTTCAATCCTCCCTCCCAGCAAATGGTGACATGGCCCAGGGGGCGACAGGTGGATCCCCACCCCAAGGAAAGGACATTTTCCTAAGGTGACATCTGCGTAGCCCTCCTCGGGCCATGTTGCACAACCCTGACCCAACATCAGCCCAGCTCCCCGTATCAGTGCAATGTTCCCATACCCAGCAGCCTCTTGCCGCCTCCTGCAAAAAATCCCAGCCCTGCAGATAATGAAGCATTTGGATAATGGCACCAGCTGGACAGTAGCCCAGTGTCCCACTGGGGACCCTCCGATGTCTGGAGCTGATCGTATGAGCAAAATCACTGCTATTTCTCTCTGCTCCAGCTGAGGTGGACTTTTGAAGGGCAGCCAAGCCCTTGGGCTGGGGGCTTGGGGCACCTCCTTGGCTTTTGGCCACTGGAAAGTAGCTGGCCTCGATAGACCAAACTGTGTTTGGGGTAAATCTGAAAGTGCTAAATCCCGGTGGACAGCCAACAAAAAACAGTGCTCACCCAGGGGCTGGTTAGATAGTGCTGGGCTGCAATAACTGCCTGAACTCTAGAGAAGTGGGATGTTACAGTGTCCTGGGTTTGGCCAGGACAGGGTTAATTTTCACCAGAATCCAGGAAGGGGCACAGCCAGGTGGGCTGACCCAACCCCAACCTGGCCAAACAGAGCCGGGTATTCCATACCATGTGCCGTCATGCTGGGTTCCGGGGGGGGGGGGGGGGGGGGGGGGCGGCGCGGCGGGAGCTCACTCGCGGCTCGGGAACGCACGACGCCGGTCCTGTTCGGGAGAGCGGCTCTGTGGCTCGTGCGGTTCGTGTCGTGTTTTCTCCTTATCTGTATCGTTATTGTTCCTGTTCCCTTTTGTTTGCTGTTCTGTTAAACTGCCCTTATCCCGACCCACCAGTTTTCTGCCTGTTTATTTCCATTCTCCTCCGCACCGCGGCGGGGGGGAGGGGCGGCCACGTGGCACTTTTGTTGCCCGCGGCAGCCGAAACCGAAACATACAGGGACACAATTAAAACAGCAATCCATCCCCAAAATATTACTGACATTGATTAAAGGTCTTGGGTAATTTGACCGTGGTTTAGCTCTTCCTGAACATCAGGTTTAATGTGCCAAAGACTGAATAATCCAGGGTTGTGAGTCACCTCTGGAAATCTCAGGCTGCGATGCTGGTGCTGTGCTGGGTGAAGGACATTGATCCTGTTAAAGAGCGGATATTAAAAAGGCAAGATATTTGAGAAATGGCATTGTGGACTGTGTGTATCTGAAAAAAACCCTGCCATTATTCAGTATAAGATGCTTTTCCAAAATTGTCTGAAGGTAGGGAAAAAAAACCCCACACATTTTTCTTTTCCCATTTTACAGGTTTAAGCCAGAAAAAAAAAAGGCTTATGAGATTTAAGCTATTTATTACCAAACAAAACTGCATCTGGGCTGTGTGCTTCTGTGCCATGTTTTGAACTCATGAGAGCACAAATGTCAAGAGTTACGAGCTCCTCAAAAGTGAGGTTGATGACAGAAACATTGACTCAGTCTTAACTCTCTCAGGGATGCCAGATGCTTGTCGGGATATTACAGAAACTGGTTGCAGGGTAATGAGATGCTGCCTGTGATGTGGAGCCGTACCTGCAGCAGCCTACCTGGTTGATGCTGGGCCACCTGCAACCCTGCAGGATAGTCCCATTGTGCTGGAAAAGTGAGTGCCTTATAATCAGCCTCCTTTGACTTCATCAGGAGGGGAAAATACCCATGAGCAGGTGGATTTTCATACTGGAAGGGATGACTGTTGTCACCTTCTCCATCCCATGTCCCAAAATTAATTCCTGCTTGAGCAAGAGGATGTCCTTTAGGAAACCATCCAGCCTCAGCTTTACCAGCCCTGATGCTGAGGAGGGGATTTTGGCTGTAGGTACGTGGTATCCAGTGTTTCAGTCTGTGTTGGCTGCACGTCAGTCTCAGCTGATGGGTTTTGTCAGGCTCATTACCAGGCTGATGAACCTCATCCTGCCCAATTCATGTGAGGCACCATTTTAGGCTGTGCTCAACCATGATTTCATCTTTGCTCTTTCTGGTGTGGAGACACAGGTCTCCTGCAGTGCCTCCCTCCAGGGTGCATGCATGGCACCCTTGGGCTCCTCTCCAAGCCTCCTTCCTGGCTTTGGCATCTGTTATGGTTTGGCTGCGGCCAGCAACAAAAGCGCCACGCGGCCGCCCCTCCCCCCACCGGGGTGTGGAGGAGAATGGAAAGAAACAGGCAGAAACTGGTGGGTCAGGATAAGGGCAGTTTAACAGAACAGCAAACAAAGGGAACAGGAACAACAACGATACCGATAAGGAGACAACACAACACAAACTGCACAACCCACAGAGCCGCTCTCCTGGACTGGACTGGCGCCGCGCGCTCCCGAGCCGTGAGTGAGTTCCCGCCGCCCAGCTCCCCCCCCCCCCCCCCCCCCCGGAACCCAGCGTGACGGCACATGGTATGGAATATCCTGTTCTGTTTGGCCAGGTGGGGTCAGCCCGTCCGGCCGTGTCCCTTCCTGGATTCCAGTGAAAATTAACCCTGTCCTGGCCAAACCCAGGACAGCATCAATATAAGGGGCTTATTGCTCCCAAAGGACTCCACCTCCTGCTTTTTATACAGCAAACACTTATGCCTTCAGATGCTGCTGGGGCTCTGGGAGCTCATGGTTTCCCTTGGATAGCCTGCCACCTGCAAATACGACCTGTATGGTTTTTCTTAGATGGATGACTTTACATTTAGCCCTATAAAATACATATTTCTTGCCATCTGGGTAGAGTTTTCCTTTATATGTTATTACAGCAGGGCTTAGCAGCACTAACTAATGCCAGGACCTGGTGCAGAAATGGAAAGTAAGAGCTATTTCCACATCGAGAAACTGATGTTTTACTTGTACTTTAAACATAGTACTCTCTCCTAGAGTGACACATGCCTATAAATTTGGGATATTAACTTTAATAGGGAACAGGCTTCCAGGATCTTTGATTTTTAGCTACAGACTTCTTATTCTTGGAGCATAAAAGAGGAATTGCCAGGACACAGCGTGTCAGGACTCATGGTAGCTGGGGTTTTCCCAGACCTGGGTTCAAGTCAGTTCAGAGTAAAGAGCCACTGAGCTGCCTTGACCCGTGCCAGCTCGCTGCTGGCACCCACCACATCTCACGCGGCTTCTCTTCAGCCTTGGTCCTTGGGATGTCCTGTGGCCCTGGCTGCTGCCGTGGTGCTGGGGGATGCAAACAGGTCACTGCACAGCACCTCCAACCAGTGCATAGTGATGGTCTAACTTCCAGAGTCCTTTAGGTTAATTAAATGAAGAGGTCCAGTGGGGACAGGGAACTTGCAGGACCTCCACAGGTGTAAGTCCTCATGCTGAGGGCTGCTCTTGGACCAGGTGGTGAGCTTGTGGGCTCAGGATAGGACCTTGTAGTGTTGTAAAGGGGACTTGCTAACCTTGTTGCATTCGCTGTATCCCATGGACCCATCTACCAGGAGTGTTTCTTCTCTCTCTTAAGAGGTAATTTCATTTTTTGTACCCTAGCATTTGTAAGATGCTGCTGTCTTCTGTATGTTGTCATTTGGAAGTGGTGCCAGCTGCTGAATGGCTCCTGCCTTCTGCCTTGTGGGGTGAGGAGGGGCATTTTTTGGTGTGGTTTTCGAGCGGTCTCTAAAAAAATCAAGAGGGACCATACAGTATCTTGGCTTCCTTAGGTGGCAGGTACCGCATGAGCTGCGGTGTTGTCCTCCTGGCCCCACTGAGGGTCTCATGCAGCCTGGTAAATGCTATGCACAGCACCTGGCATGTGTCTGCAAGGTTTAGAATGAAATCCAGAAGGACCTGCAACATGGGATCAACCAATCCCTGTACAAGCACATGTCCCATATCCTGTCTCTCATCCTTGCCTCTCACCGCTGCGAACTTTATCAGCCCTCAGCATTAATAGCGGCACTAATGACACACTCGGCACTTGCCACCTCCCTTTCTTTGATAGCCAGCCTGACTTCTGGATGCTTCCCAACACTGTGCTCTCTCCATGAGGTCAGACAGCTGTTTCTGGTGGCACATTTCTGCAGATGCTAGGAGAAACAAAACTCAGAGCTGTGCTCTGCTGTCAAAGTTCTGTCTTTGGGGCTGATTCGCCAGAGACCCAGCAAAGAAGAAAGACTGGACAGCAAAATGTCCCCCATCCAACCTGATGTGCTGTTCCCAGAAATGGTGAAACACTCCACTGGTTTCCCAAACCTGCCCCCCAGATCACTGCCACTCACTCTGGAGCTGTGTGGACATGTTGGGTGGGATCTCCCACCTCTGGGCTTAAGCTGCAGATAAATAAATCCATCAGGAAAGCCCAGCTGGTTATTACAGTCCCATTTAAAACAGGGGGTGGGGGGAAAAATCAATGTAGGCAAAATGAAGATGGATGGGATTGATGCAGAATAACCCACCCAAAACAGCCTCCTCTATGTTTTTAGGACAGGTTTCAAATGCTGTTCTGATCTCTCCCTAGCAGGGAGTTTCAAAGCACGTCGGGAAAACCGTGCCCCAAAAAACATATTTTGCGTCTTCGATGATAAAGGGAGAGCAGGATGGAAATCTTCTCTGGAAATCCCTATGGACAGGGGAAACAAGGTGTGTGGAGAGGAGAGGGCTGGCACCAACGCTGCTGGTCCTCACCCAAAAGCTGCCAAGGAGGGAGGGGATATTGGGGCCGGCACAGGATTATGGAGCTGCTGCTGCATCCCTGCAGCCTTGTAGGGCAGAGCAGTCCTGTGGCAGCACACCACAATAAGTTGTGGCAGTCACAAAACAAGCAGAAGCAAAAGCAGAAGCAGAAGCACTTTAATGGTTAATCGTAACATTTTTATATCCCCTTGTCCCCTACCCCCAGAGTCTTATTGGTGAAGGTCTTTTGGCATGTAGCTCCTTTGTTCTTCTGATTGGTCATCATGCGTCCATTCACACAACCTTCACGCTTATCAAAGAGTTGGATTTTCCCATCCTGTTTCTTCCTTCCTTTCCTCCTGTTTTTCAACCACAGGTGCACAAAATAATTAGCTCATAGATATGGCTCTATTCCATCAAGATCGTCAAGGCCGCCCGAAGCCCAGCCGATTCCCACACAGTCCCATGCCCTGGGCTGTGCCAGGGCTACGGATAAGCCCTGGCTCCTGAGTGCCCATGCGGGACGGACGCACTGAAGGACTCTGCTCCTGTCTGAGATGCTGCAGCGTGGCATGGGTTGGTGCTGAGCAGATGCAAGTTTGAGACCAGGTGGGATCATGAAGCCTGTTGCTTAAACAGGGAGGAGAGACATCTGAGGGCATTGGGTTTTCCCATCAAAGCCTTCTCCAGGGAAGGGTTGAAGTTGCATTTGGATTTCAGACTCACCAGGTTTGGCAGCGTTTGGGTGGAGGGTTTTGGGTTGGGCTGTCACAGAATTAAGAGGCTCCAAGAGCAATGCAGCACAACACCCAAGATCCCACAAGGTCCTTGCAACATCTAGCTGGGGTTTTTTCCCCATGGTTTTGGCTTTTTGCCTTTTTCTGGAAGGCCTGTGTATCATTACTGGTAGGAGGGAGCTGCTGTGAACCCCCCAGCTAGTCATTAGGAGCAGTTAATGGTGTTTTAAGGCAGGTGTTGAGCGCTTCCAAATGTCTGGGGAGGGCTTTGGACACTGTGAAAGCAAGGAAACATTGGAAACCCAAGTATTGAATTTCCCTTTCCAAACAACTGGCATATCGCTGCCCGTCAAAGTCAAAGGCTCCTGCGTGCGCAAGTCAGCATATTTTTACATTCCCAAGGGCAGGGATAGGGCTCGCTTCAAGTGCTTCTCTATTTCTCTCTGCAGGCAGAGCCAAGTAATAGACCTCTGTCACATCAAGATTTCTTTTTATTTTTTTTTTAAGTTGAGGATTAATTCCTTCCCCTGGTTAATTTTCCCATTTCCAGGTTGGGAAATAATTCACATGGATACACCCTGCTAGTAATGTATTACCACAAAAAGATGAGCCCTCTTGCCTCCTTTGACCAAAGGGAGCCCTGGCCCACTCCAACTCCCCTTTCAATTCTTTTGTGAATTGGGCTAACAGTCCAAACCCTGGAGAAGAGCCGTCGAGCCCAGGTGCCTGCCAATAAATTGGGAAAAGCTCCGATGCTGTTTGCCTTCCCCACCTTACAGCACATAAAAGGGGCTTGGGTTACACATAGGAGCTGGCTGGGATGATGGTGGGGGAGAAGGAATGGATGAGCACATCAGGTTGCATGGCTGATGGGCAAAGCCCCAAGAGTTGCCTTCAAGTTCAGGTACCAGCCAAACCCTCCCTGCCCTCAGCAGCACCAGGGTTTCGCTCGGGCATAAGCACTGCAAAAGGCTGAGCAGCCCAGAAATGTTGGTGAGGCCTGAGGTGTGACCCCTGCTTTTAGTGCAGGATTTGAGGGCAAGTGATTCCTGTCGGCCATTCATTCTCCATCCTTTCCAACACCTTCAGACCAAACAGAAACAAAAAAGTCGCAGAGGGGTTTTGCAAAATCTCCAAAGCCGCGTTTCCGCCAGTGCCCTTTCCTGACAGATGTGCAGAGCTGGGCCCAAAACAGTGAGAAACGAGGCAGTTTGGGGAGGAAGACCTGGGCTGGGTGGGAAACATTATGCCAGGCTGCTGGGGCCACCCGTCCCTCCAGGCATGCGAGAACCTGGGAGGGGAGGAGTGAAACTGGGACCATTAAATCTCAGAAAACATTATCTTTCAGTACAATTTGGCTTTTTTTTGTGTGTGTGGCAATCCAAAAATCATAAATACACCCTCAAATGCTGTACATGAGAATAAAGGTATAATTAAAACATAGTGTGAAGTATAAAAGCAAAAAGATGGATTTAAGTGTAGCAATGCTGCCGAAGTGTTTCTCCTTCCTCCTCAGAAAATATTGCTGAATTCAACACGTTCCTGTGAAGCGTCATCTTCAACAAAACTTTTTTTTTCCCCTGAAGCTAGTGGAAAAGGGTTGCAAGAAAAAAACCTTCATCCAGTGCTGTATAAACAGCCATCTCTCTCCTGTGATGGGTCCAGGCTGCCTGGCTGTGTCCCATCACTAGCTCTTGCTGCTCCCCATCCCCACCACTCAGCATCGCTTCAGCCCTGGTGGAAATATGCTGATAAATACTGGTTATTGCCAGTTGTAAGTGGCTGGTTTTTTTGTTGAATGCTGAGTCTAGGCTCTGGAAGGAGTCCTATTTTGGCTTTTTTTTGGGTGCATCAGGGCTGCACATGGTTTCAGCTCATGGAGTGCAGGAGAGGAGATGCTCTGCTCAGCGTTAGTGACCACGGGTGTGTATACAAGCCTGTGCTCCAGCCACACCAGCTCATGTCACGCAACAATTAATGAGAGGCTTCATTAGGGCAAGAGGATGTTGAATGGGGATTGTACAAGCAGGCGGGGCAATCTGCAGTCTCCGAGATCTGTGTTTATGTGTTTTTCGGGACAAGCTGAGCTGTGTTTTGCTGTGCCCACACAGAGGTCCATAGAGGTGGGGTGCAATAAGGGCTGTCATGTGGTAGTGACCATCAAACCACTAAATGGTGATGAGGGAGCCCGTTCCCCTAAACCCCTTTGCAGCCCTTTTCCATCAAATGTGTGATGCTGCGAGCGGAAGGATGATAAACCTCCAGAACCTCACCCTTCCACCTAGGACCCAACCATACTCCTCCAAACACCACAAACCAGCCCTTTTCCCACCGCAAGGGCTCCATCCTGACTTGGTCCCTGGTGCTGCACAGCCTGGCCAAGCAAATAAGGCAAATGAAAATGCTCTTTTTCCATCACTAACGCGTGCTGGGGATGCTCCTCGCCCAGCCACGGGCTGGTGCTGGGGTCTGCTACCCGTTGCATGGCACTAGACGTGTGGGATGGCAGGCTGCACCCTGGGCTGGATTTGAGCTGGCTGCCTATTATTTTTGGCACAGTTCTTGCCAATTGCTAAATGAAATGAGAAAGCTGTTGGCAAAGGTGCAGAAAGTGAGACAGATTCCTTCCTGTCTAATAAATTTTTCTCAAATTCTTTCTTCCTCCTCTTTCATCCTCCCTGCCCTGAACTCCTCACCCTGCAGTTTGCTATCCTATAATGGGAGTGAGACAGCATGATATCTCCCTCTGTGCAAGACCACTAAATTTTTATGCAGCTGAACATACCGTGGATTTGGTATGGGGGGTTATTTTTTTAATTTTTTATTTTCCGGGTGCATTGTCATCCCTCATTTCCTATTAGCAAGTCAACTAATTTAATAAGGGTATATTCACGAATAATTTGCAAAGGGTTAACACGTGACTGACAGCGCCAGGCAATTAGTAGCTTGTTTGTAAATGCAGTCCTTCTCAGTGTGCCACATGAAGCCGCAGCTTTTCCCGCAATTTTAGCCTTTACTCGCTGTACACCATCAGGATGGATGCTAACTTCCCACCGCCTTCCTGTCTCCACGGGGAATTTTAATGCATGTCCAGGGAAACAAGCTGCTGGCATCTGGGCTATTAAAATCCTGGTGGGCTCTCTGCAGAGCCTGGTGCTCAGAGAGGCACCCCGGATGGCTCTGGTTTATGGGATTTATCTGCCATCCCAGGGCAGGAGGAGGGGTTGTGGCGGCTCTAATCAGGGCAAGACGGCCAAGACAGCGCGGCTCTATGCCCCCACTCGGCTGATTGCAATGGGCAGATCTTCCACTGCTGCAGAATCTGTCAGTGAGTGAAGCCAGGGCTCTCCAGGAGCTGCCATCTCCCTCTCCGCCGCGATGGGATTGAGATGTATAAATAGCCCCGTCCTCCCTTCCCACCCTCCTGGTCCCCCGCACGCTCACATACAGACCGTGAATGCCTCAACAAGCCGGCCAGGTTGCCTTACCCAGGGGAAAAATTCACATGCATCGCAGGCATTTTAACAGCGTTAAGACAGATTTTGTTTTCCTTTCAAAGGTGGCTGCACTCCCTGGGCTGCAGCTGTCTGCTGGAGATACCTATCCCCAGCGCCAGCTCCGGGCCCGATCCGGCGTCACTTACCAGTAGCCCAATTGCATCAAAAATATTGCTGCCATCAGGAAAGGAGGTGGAAATAAATTGTTCTGCTTTCTGGGTTTTTCTTTTCATAAAGCATATAGCATCCCTTGTCTCTCTGCGAGGATTACCCAGGGGCTTTGCATCTCCAAGATGGGTCAGTGTTTAATGAGTACAAGGATCCTTTCAGCCTTTCTGTGTGAAATATTGGTGGATGGATAAATTTGCCTGTGCTTATGCATAGTTAAATCCTGACTGATGCTAAAGGAGAACCCCCAGTGACAGAAATACCAGTATCAGATCAGTAAATTTCTGTGACTTGATGCCACATACCAACCTGCAAAAATATACGAATTTGTCATTTACGGGGTTCACCCAGGGGCGCAAAGGAATTGCAAGAATTTCTTTTAGTGAAAAAAGTCCAGGCTGCTTCAGATAATGTATAGAAACAATAAATATAACTGTAGTAGCCTGCATGAGTGAAGGGTGGAAATGGCATGGTGGCAAGCAGCTGAACAGGTTCAGCTATCCATGTGCCTGCATCATCTGTTGGCTTTCTAAAAATGAATTTATACTTCCTTGGTTTGAGACTGCAGCCTGTAATGTCATTTCCAGCTAAGCGTGTTGGGATCTTTGTAAATAGCTGTCAAGTGATCTTCCCCGCAGGCTTTTTAGTTGAAGATCGTCTTCATGGTGCAGGTTAGGGAGATGGGGCCATGGCATCACTGAGGTGCATAGCTGTGGGGAATACAGCAGTCCCAGCTCCATGGGGGTCCTCGGCATCATGGGCCGAAGCCGCAGCATTCGTCATGGTAGCAAAGGTGAGCCAGGCTGGTTGGGGCAGCTACTGATCTGCCCTCGTGTTCTGGAAGTGGCAGGAATTAATGAAGCACTGATTCCCCCACCCCTTGATCCCTGGCGCTGACCTTGGCTTCGGGACATGACAGAAGAAGCCGAGGAGGAGTGGATGCAGTGGCTATCAGAGCATCACACAAGGCAGGGAGGTGTTGCTGGTGCTTACCCAAAGGCACAAGGTGGATGGGGCATCCATGACCACATGGTCCTGTACCATCATGCCATACTGTAGTCTCTTTTGGGCCAGGCATGGCAAACGACCATATAGCTCCACTTTCCCACCCTGCAGGGAGCTTGCCCAAGACCTGTTTCACATCTCCACTGAATTCCATCTTTGCATCCATGTGTTAGGCTTTAGACTTTTGCAGGGCACTTTTTAGACTTTTGCAGGGCACTTTTTAGACCTGGACTAGCCTGGCTCAAGCATTAGCTGCCTTTGTGGCTTAGCTGAGGCCAGGAAGGTGTAAGGCAACAAGGGCTGTCCAAGCTGGGAGCTTGGGTGGGCAGGCAGGCAAAGAAAGACAGCAGACCTTGCAATTGTGTATTGTCAACAGAAGAGTATGAGGAACTAATATGGAGAGGGAGAGGAAAGGCAAAGAAGGGGGAGAAATGCTCCCCTGCTCTGCTGAGAAATAACTCTGTTTAGATGCTTGCATTGAGATAGAAGTCTCTGATCTCAATGACATTTGGCCTCAATCAGATAATGGGAGACTACACGAAACTGGAGTTGTCTGTGGTGAATGACTTCACGGACCCCAATCTTGTGCTCGATCAGAATCATTTCATTGCTCAAGTGAATACCTTATATACTCATACAATAGTTACTAGAGCCAATCAGCTTTGGATTTGTGGCTTTGCGAATGCCATTCTAAGTACTGATCGCCAATCAGAAGGGGTCATGACATAAGATTCTCCTATAGGTTGTATGAGGTTCATACTAAATGAAGTCTGGAGACCATATTCTCGTATGGATTTCCAAACTTCCTTAATAACCTCATATGATAAATAAGCATACTCTGGGGCTTGGTTAGGCTTATATACTACAGGCATAGCTTGAAGGATAGAAGCATCTCCTTTGCAGAGCGCATCAATCCTACATTTATCTAACAATACGTTCGACCGTCCAACAACATTCAATGGTCCCGTACGAGTCAGAGGCTGTGTAGGAGCAAAAGGAGGGGGTGTAGGAGCAGAAGGGAGCAGTTTAGGAGCAAAAGGGGGGGTGAGATTTGATAAGTGACATGCACGATATTGATTTCTTTCGTTGTGCCTGTAAAATTTCATCTGCTGTGGGCGCGGGGGTTTCCACAATCTTCACTGGAGTTAGTGGCGGGTATAAATCAGGTCTGTCCTCGGTGTCTATTTCCCTGGGATCAAAAGGATCGTCAGGTTCTGGCAGATCTACCCCCCGCATTCCCTGTGTTGAGTTAGGGGTTTCATCGTACCCAGGACTAAATATTTCCAAAGACTGCAGCTCGGTCTGTTCCTGCTTTTGCGAGAACGGAGGAGGGGCAGCCGACACTTGTAAGATAGTTTCTGCAGGTTTTAGAGCATTTAAAGCTGTATACACTGTTTTCCAAGTCATAATGATTTCCTCAGGGACTTCAAGTCGCAAGTCCTTTTTTGTCTGCAATTCCTCTCCCACCTTTGCCCACAACGAGCTATCATATGAACCTGAGGAAGGGTACCACGAGCAATAGTCTCTTATCCAAACTAACAATTTAACCAACTTTGTAACTGATACTGAAAAGCCTTGTTCTTTCAAAATTCTCTGTAAAATCTCTTGATGGAGCTTTTGCTCCTTTGTAGCTGACTGTCCCATCTTATAAATCCTCAGCCACTCACCTCAATCGTTCCAGTGAAGGGTGATGTCTCCCCTTGTGTGTGCGCATGCATGCATATGTCTCCCCCCTTGGTCTCAGCTGCGGTTCACCACTGGTAATGATCTTCAATTCTGAATATCTTCATGTCTGAATATCTTCATGTGCAAATATCTTCATGTCCGAATACCCACGTTCGGGTGCCATTTGTGGTGAATGATTTCACAGACCCCCATCTTGTGCTCGATCAGAATCCTTTTATTGCTCAAGTGAATACCTCATATACTCATACAATAGTTACTAGAGCCAATCAGCTTTGGATTCGTGGCTTTGTGAATGCCAGTTCACGGTTACTGTTTTCCAGGATCTTTTGCAGCTGGATGTGTGAAAATAGCTTATCTCCTGAGAACAGAGAAGGGAGGCACAGGACGCGCTGATCTTTCAGGGTCATGAGACAGTGCTGTTCTGTCTCAAATTATATGGTTTCCCACAGTTGTCTGCTTTGCTGACACAGATGTGACGCATTGCTCATCTCAGAGCTGCTGATCTGATGTTGCTCTGAGCTGTCATCATCTGCCACAGCAACAGCATTTAAATGAAAGGAAGAAGCAATAGGACAAGGAAAGAAGGATTTCTGGATGGTGGGCAGCCTGACAGTGAGCCCAGAGAAATCAGTCCTCCGCAGCTCCAGATATGAGAAGCTGGAGATACTCATGCAACCAGGAGGAGCAGGTTGGTGAGCCTCATGCAGCAAGGTGGGCCCCCTCCTCCTGACCAGCAGGCTGGACATGGGGACATGTGTTTCCAGGCTGGCCTCAGGTCAAAAGCCTCTCAGGGTTGGTGAGGACTGCATTGCCTCTGCAGCAAGGACACTGGGCTTCCCCCTCCCTTTTCAGCTGGAGGAGACAAGCGTTTGCAGCAAAGGCCACTGAAGCTGATGAACCCTTAGGTGCCTTTGGGGTAGACCATAAAAAAACATCCAAGATTTGGCTGACCCCTCTTCCTTCAAAATCAAAGTATCTCAATGGAGAAGGATAATCCTGCTGTAGGATGAGAACCAAAACTTGAGCTCATTGAGCTCTGCCTCACAGATCCCAGAGCAACATTGACTTCCTGCAGCCACCACTGGGGCAGGTGGTGGGGAACATGGCTTGTGGAGGATGCAATTAGCAGCTCTGGAGCTTGATAGGCACACTTTCCAATGTCATCATCTTTGCTGTGGAAATGTCCTCAAAGCTTAGATAATGAAAAAATGTCAGCCCTGCCCTTGTTCTGGGGAGTGAAAACAAAAGCTGGAGTGGGGTATTTGGACTAGCTTTTAGTCATGGATTGCTCTCCTCTGTGGCAGACATTATTGTCCAGGCAAAAGCAGATTAAATACACAAATCAAATTTTCTTGAAGCATTTTACGGGCAATGCTTGTCAGTTCCAATGCAAATGTGATCTAGGACCAAACTGCAGCTTGGGAAAGGGAAGGAAGATGTACTAGCAGAGTAATCATTAATAGACATTGCTAACGTGATATTCTCCATTACGTTGAATAGGGGTGAGTGCCTGCGAGCCAGATTCTGGTGTTGGTTGTGGTGAGTTACCTGGAGTAAGGCTGCTCAGCTGGTGTCAGCGGGATGACACTGGATTTACTTTGTGTATGCAAGATCAACACGTGGACTTGGAAAGCAGTCTCCATCAAGGCCCCTTGCACCTAGATGCGATGAACAGAAAAGGGTAAACTTGAAAATAGATAACTCGGAGATAAATGTTCTGTTGCGCACTGTTATTTGTTTGCCACGGCCTTCTGGGGTCCACCAGTACCATGTTTGGCAAAAACTCGCTCTTTGTTGTGCAAGCTGGTTTGGTTATGCCAGCTGTATGATTTGATGACTGCTAATAAGCATAGATTTGCTGAAGTATTCCCCAAAGTCTTTGCTTTGCTGTCAAAATCCTCATTAGAAATTGGATTAGTTGTAGTGAACGAACAATTACAACACAAGATAGTGAATTATGTTAAGACAAGTTGATAGGTTTTATTTAATCATATGATCTCGGTCACATCTTGATAGTGTTTTTCCTATGGAGGGAAATGCATCATTGCACCAATAAGTACCAGAAAAAAGTACTAAAAATACTTGTTTTAATTGACTAGTGCCTAAAAATAAGGCAAGTTAACTTTCTGTACCAAAACAAGATGGGTTAAGGCTTTTACTTTAGCTTATGTTGGCTCTGCACAGGCCCTGCATGCCTTCCTACCCAGATATCAGAGATAAAGTTTGCACTTTCTGCACCACAGGGAAGTGTATGACCAAGTTCCTCAGAAAGACTGTCTTGATGTGGGAGGAAAAATTCAAGTCAAAAGCTCTGACAAGATGATGTACCCACCCTGTGCTCTCTAGTTCAGCGTGGCTCTGGCATCAATGGTCCTGCAGATGTTTTACTAAATCAGACTAAGGACTCCCAAGACACAGAAAAAGGCTGGAAATCCTTGGCTAAGGTTGCACCAGGCATCAAGAGGCGAGAGAGATGCAGCGGATGAGAGGCTGGCTTTTTCCGCTTTACTTATATGCTACAAAATGTGGGGGAATATCACTAAGCTTCATTGTCTTGTGTCCTCCTAAGCCAGTTTTGTCTGAAATACAACTGAACTGCTGCCTGGTGGCACAGGCTGGTGCATTTGGGTGTGCAGAGGGATTAGCACTTTAACCTGCTCTAGCACCTTGTCTTCAGGTGCTGTGAAGACCTGGAGGTGTAAAATGGCTCACCTGTGACTTGCCATAGCTGTTTTCCATTGGGAGGACCCATGGCCGTTAAAGGTTGAGCAATTTGCCATGAATCACTCTGCAAGTACCCAGCAAACACAGCAGTTAGGAGGCATCTCCCCATGACTGTGGTGTTGCTCAGCTTGAGCAACGGGCCAGGGCAGCACAGGATCCCCATTTCATTATTCAGCCTTTACCTGTTGGTAGGGTATGGTGAATTGGGGTCAAGCCGACAGCCACAAATATAACCTGCAGGACTGGGGAACGGGGTACATGGATGGATCACGGTTCTGGGTTTGCAGCTCCATTGTTGGGGAACAGTGGGTCTGATCCCACCTCCTCTAGTTTGAATTAATAGGGTAGTCAAATCATGCCATTATCTGACAGCATGAGAAATTATCACCTTAAGAAGTTCTGCTGCTGGTGGCACACGCATTTGTTACCTACTGCCTCTCTCAGAGGGGTGCTACGGAGGATTATTTTGTATTTAAGAGACGCTGTGTGTAATTACTTATGCACAGTTTTGCAAACCATTCATTTCTGTTAGGTCCTCTCCCATTGTTTCTCTTGCTGGCATCTGGCTTGCTTTGTGCATCTTCCGTTTCCATACGAATGTGAACAGGAAGCGCTCGGGGCTCCCTGACCTGCTGTGATGGACTGGCCCTGCCTGCTGGCAGAAGGAAGATGTGAGCAGAAGGAATCTGGGTGAAGAAGGCATTGTGGGCACGTCTGGCCTGCATCTCGGGATGACACTCAGTGTCTCTTGGTGTTGTTGTTCCTGGACAAAAAGAAAAAAGAGAAGCTTTTAGCATGATGAGGTGTTCAAAAGACTCTGTAAAAGGGTAGGTGTCCTATCCTGGGGCTCATCCTCAGCAAAGAGGCATCTCTAACAGCGTCACTCAAGTCTCATCCTTCACCTCTGAACTGCCTCCCTCCCTAGTTTAAGAGCCAAATGTTTTGCTGTGATGCCTGTAAATGCTCCGGGAACGTAGGAATTAATGTGCCAGATTGGGCCAAGGGCCCATCCAAGCAAGGATCTGGAGGGAGGTGCAGGCCAGTGCTGGATGTTTTGCAAAAAGCCTCTGCTACGGATATCTTTCACACCTCATTTCTTCCACATTCCCATCAGTTTCATGGCTGGTCTCATAGCAGTCCGTGTTGTGTTTCCTGCAGCCACTCTCTCCCTGCATGCAGCTCACAAGGATGGGCTACTGAAGGGTCTCAGCAAAGACGCAGGGTCTTAATCCCAGCTCTCAGAGGTGGAAGGTGTCTCATTCATGTCCTGCAGTCAGTGAGAGACAGATTTTTAGAGCAGAAATTATTTTGTTGCCTATGAGACATTTTCAGACAGGCAAAGAAATACCTTGAATTGCATGGGAAGTCAGCAAGCTTTGAAAACTTCTGTGAGCTCATAATGGGTGAAAGTATATTTTAGAGAACAGATATTTTTTTTTTTTTTGCTTTTTTTAAAATGTTGAGGCTTTTTCATAGAATCATGGAATGGTTTGGGTTGGAAGGGACCTTTAGAGGCCATCTAGTCCAAGCCCCCTGCAATGAGCAGGGACATCTTCAACCAGATCAGGTTGCTCAGAGTCTCGTCCAACCTGGTCTTGAATGTTTCCAGAGATAGGGCATCTCCCACCAATCTGGGCAACCTGTGCCAGTGTTACACCACTCTCATCGTAAAAAATTTCTTCTTTATATCTAGTCTGATTCTACCCTTTTTTAGTTTAAAGCTATTACCCCTTGTCCTATCACTACAGGCCCCATTAAAATTTTTGTTCTTTTTCTCTTTAAGACAGGCAAACCAAAACAAGCTGAAGCAGTTTTTATCAGTATACACTTAAGTTTGGAGCCAAAAATTCACTTTGAACCCAAAACCATATTTTGGTTCCAATGTTTTTTGGAGGAGAAAAGCTATTAGTCAAAACCAACATTTTTCCATGTAATCAACGTTAACTGACCTGTTCTCTTTTTTTAACCCTTTTGGCAGAGAAACAGCTGTTTGTCCAATTCTTGCCCTGGATGGGCAACGACTGGGCTGGGGTGCCCTGGCTGCCGCTGGCCCCCATGACAACTGTGCTCTTCTCTTCCAGGTGCTCCTTTTCAAAGGTCTCAGCATCCCCATGCTACCTCCTGCCGGCACTTCCACCTGGGTCCTCAGCCTCAGCTCTCCAACGACTTCACCCTCCCTCATGCGGTACAGCCGCAGCCAGGGCTGACCCCCCACATAGCCCCCACACACCAGCACAGTGGGCCCCTGCACCAGCCCCTGGCACCGGTGCCAGCCCTGCCCTTCCAGGACGTGGCTGGACCCTCCTTCCTACCTCAGGTGCTTCACCAGCAATACCTCCTCCAGCAGCAGCTCCTTGAGGTGCAGCACCACTGGCTCATGCCCCATCCCAGGTAAGGGGGTCTTACTCTTCCTGGAGAATGCTGAGAAGCTGCATCAGCCTCACTTCAGCAAAGTGGCTTCTGCAAAACCCCGGCAGTACGTGCTGGTAACGTTGGGTTTTCTTCAAAGGTTCATTTGTGTACCCCTAAAATTCATCCACCAGAAGGGAAGATACAGGGCAGGTTGCACCTGTGACCGTATCTTTCCCAAGGGGATCTATATGATGTTCATCTAGTATGCCCCAAGGTTGCCTATTACTGTCACTTGTGGGAGAATCATGATGGTAACACCTTGGTATTGCAGTAAACCCATCCTGCATGACAGAGCGAGCGATAGACTGCATGCACAAGCTACCTCCTCATAGCTGCTGTTTCAAAAATGTGTAAGAGATTGTATCCATCTGTCCTGTCAGGTTTTGCACATGAAAAGCTTTCTCCTCTGGGTCTAGGTGGGCTTCCCAGCTCTATGAGGGAATGATGCTGTTGTCCCTCCAGCACATTCAGTCACGGAAAGCGGCCTAAATTCAGGCTGGGCTGATGACTGCAGAGAGAATTACTGTAACTCAGCAGAGGTGGAAATGGATGCCTGGCCTTGTCCTGACTGTGTTTCTTGAGAGAGGGGTTTAGTTAGCACATAAGAGAGGAGTGCTTTTTTTGGAAACGTATGGAAGCTATTTGTGGGTTGTACCCATGGATCAAGAATCAGAGGATGAGTCTTTGCAATAATGCTTCATTTGGAAAGAATGCTACAGACAGAAAACACTTTCTTTCCATACCCTTTCTGTCTGAAAATTGTGTGTTCTTCTCATCCTTGTTTTGTTTTGCGTAAGCTGGTTTTTAGGTGGATTTAATGATTAGTTAATAATTGGGTAGCAAATATATGTGAGGCTGAGGCACTGATGATACAAGTGTTCATCTCTTGGTCATAAGCTGAATTCAAATAAAAGCACAGAGCACAATTCCATGCAGAAGCTGCTTTGATAAATGCTGTCAGTGTTCCATTTGCAAGTGGGTTGTGGTGTGGAAAAGGGCAGAAACCCCTTGCCCAGTCCCACAACTTGTTTCTGAAAGCACAGCTGCATCAGAGGAGGGTGTCAGAAACCTTACAGGTGTGGGGCATGAGGACCCAGTAATGGGATTCTGGGTCATGCCTTTAAAAGCGAAGCCTCTGAGCTGTGGCTGTGTGAAAAATTCTTTATCTAGCAGCTTCTTGTTTTAGTGTTTTCCTGTAGATTTACTTTGTGATGGCTCCACTGGCAAGCAGGGACTTGGCAGGGAGCAAGGGGTGAGTCTGTTTGGAGCACAAATTCTGCTTGTGCATACACCTTATCTCTCTCCAAATACGGACGCTGATCAAGCAGCACATGCTCTTCCCCTGAGTACAAATTGGCAATAATCACGAGGAGAGACTCAAATCCCTAGAAAAACCTTGTTATATTTTCTACTGCTTTCCTTTCCCTGCCTGCAAAAGCAGCAGAACTGGGGGAGAAGGAGCTGGATCCCAGCCTGGCCTGTCTGTCATCCAGAGAAATGTTGGCAAAGCCCAGCGAGAGTAAATTCTGCTTTCAGTTACTCCCAAGTAATCTTGTTACAAATGAGGTTCCCCAGGAGTTTATAGACTTCATGGGGAGACAAGACAACCTGCAGCTTCTGGCTGAACCAGGGACATGTTGTAGCTTGTGTGTTGTTTATGGGGCTGACAGTAGAGAAAAATAAAATAGTGCAAATGGCACAAAACTTCCAAGAAAGAAGTTGTTTGTTTTCCTCTTTTTCTCTCCATGTTGCCACCAGATAGCATCTCTTGTAAACTGAGTGTATGTGGATGCTACAGGAGATGAGAGTGGAGGTCTGTATTATATCCGTGGTGACCACGAGTAAATGATATAGCTCTGGGTTCCTCTTCCTATCATCCCTGATACCTGACTGGACTCTTTTCTCTTGGACACATATTCATAAGCCCAACCGTTTGGGTTTTCCCCTGGTTTATTGACACAGACTTGGAGCAGGAGCCATACGTGCCAATGCCCCCTGCAAGGCTAACTCGCTTGTTGGTCTCCTCCCTGCAGGCAGGCTCAAGAGCGCATGTCTGTTCAGCCTCTCCGTCTACACCCCAGCTTTGACTTCAGCCACCAACTGCAAACTCCACAACCCATGGGGCCCCAGCCCAGATATTTAGCCGAAGGCACAGACTGGTAAGTCTTCCACATTTCATTAACATGTTGAGTGAGGTGTTTAAAAAGTCCTGGGTAGGCTGAAAGGGTTGGTGAATGTCATCATGGATCAATGCTTTCAT
>NW_027448921.1:0-40186 GCF_030867145.1 Opisthocomus hoazin
TCTGTTGGGGTCCTGGGGGCTCTGTTGGGGTCCTGGGGTCTTCGCTGGGGTAATGTGTGCTCTGTTGAGGTCCTGGGGACCCTGTTGGTGTCCTGGGAGCTCTGTTGGGGACCTGGGGGATCTGTTGGGTTCCTGGGGGCTCTGTTGTTGTCCTGTGGGCTCTGTTGTTGTCCTGGGGGCTCTGTTGGGGTAGCGGTGGCTCTGTTGGGGTTCTGGGGGCTCTGTTGGTGTCCTGAAAGCTCTTTTCGGGTTCTGGGGTCTCTGTTGGGGTCCTGCGGGTTCTGTTGGGGTCCTGGGGGCTCCGTGGTGGTCCTGGGGGCTTTGTTGTTTTTTCGCAGCTTTATCTGTCACGGGGATCTCTGTCGGTGTCCTGGGATCTCTGTCGGTGTCCTGGGATCTCTGTCGGGGTCCTGGGGACTCTGTTGGGGTCCTGGGGACTCTGTTGGGGTCCTGGGGACTCTGTTGGGGTCCCGGGGGCTCTGTTGTCGTCCCGGGGGCTCTGTTGTCGTCCCGGGGGCTCTGTTGGGGTCCTGGGGCATCTGTTCAGGTTTTGGGGGCTCTGTTGTTCACCTGGGGGCTCTTTTGGGGTCCCGGGGGCTCTGTTGGGGTTCCGGGGCCTCTGTTCTGGTTTTGGGGTCTTTGTTGTTCTCCCGCGGGCTCTGTTGGGGTCCCGGGGGGCTGTGTTGGGGTCCCGGGGGCTCTTTTCGAGTTCTGGGGTCTTTGTTGTTCTCCTGGGGGATCTGTAGGGGTCCCGGGTGCTCTGTTGGGGTCCCGGGGGCTCTGTTGTGGTTATTTTGGCTCTGTTGGGTTCCTGGGGGCTCTGTTGTGGTCCCGGGGGCTGTGTTGTGGTCCCAGGGGGCTCTGTTGTGGTCCTGGAGGTCCTGTTCGTGTCTTGGGGGCTCTGTTGGGGTCCCGGGGGCTCTGTTGGGGTTCTGGGGGCTCTGTTGTGGTTATTTTGGCTCTGTTGTGGTTCCGGGGGCTGTGTTGTGGTTCCGGGGGCTGTGTTGTGTTCCCGGGGGCTGTGTTGTGGTTCCGGGGGCTGTGTTGTGGTTCCGGGGGCTCTGTTGTGGTCCTGGAGGTCCTGTTCGTGTCTTGGGGGCTCCGTTGTGGTCCCGGGGGCTCTGTTGTTGTCCCGGGGGGGTCTGTTCGGGTTTTGGGGGGCTCCGTTGTGGTCCTGGGGGCTCCGTTGGGTCCTGGGGGCTCTGTTCGGCTCCTGGTTGCTCTGTTGGGGTCCCGGGGGCTCTGTTGGTGTCCTCGGAGCTTTGTTCGGGTCCCGGGGGCTCCGCTGGGGTCCCGGGGGCTCTGTTGGGGTCCCCGCGGGCTCTGTTGGGGTCCCGCGGGCTCTGTTGGGGTCCCGCGGGCTCTGTTGGGGTCCTGCTGGCTCTGTTGGGGTCCTGAAGTCTCTGTTGGGTTCCTGGGGGCTCTGTTTGGATCTTGGGAACTCTGTTGGGGTCCCGGGGCCTCTGTTCTGGTTTTTGGGGTCTTTGTTGTTCTCCCGGGGGCTCTGTTGGGGTCCCGGGGGCTCTGTTGGGGTCCCGGGGGCTGTGTTGGGGTCCCGGGGGCTCTGTTCGAGATCTGGGGTCTTTGTTGTTCTCCTGGGGGTTCTGTAGGGGTCCCGGGTGCTCTGTTGGGGTCCCGGGGGCTCTGTTGTGGTTATTTTGGCTCTGTTGGGTTCCTGGGGGCTCTGTTGTGGTCCCGGGGGCTGTGTTGTGGTCCCAGGGGCTCTGTTGTGGTCCTGGAGGTCCTGTTCGTGTCTTGGGGGCTCTGTTGGGGTCCCGGGGGCTCTGTTGGGGTTCTGGGGGCTCTGTTGTGGTTATTTTGGCTCTGTTGTGGTTCCGGGGGCTGTGTTGTGGTTCCGGGGGCTGTGTTGTGTTCCCGGGGGCTGTGTTGTGTTCCCGGGGGCTGTGTTGTGTTCCCGGGGGCTGTGTTGTGGTTCCGGGGGCTGTGTTGTGGTTCCGGGGGCTCTGTTGTGGTCCTGGAGGTCCTGTTCGTGTCTTGGGGGCTCCGTTGTGGTCCCGGGGGCTCTGTTGTTGTCCCGGGGGGGTCTGTTCGGGTTTTGGGGGCTCCGTTGTGGTCCTGGGGGCTCCGTTGGGGTCGTGGGGGCTCTGTTCGGCTCCTGGTTGCTCTGTTGGGGTCCCGGGGGCTCTGTTGGTGTCCTCGGAGCTTTGTTCGGGTCCCGGGGGCTCCGCTGGGGTCCCGGGGGCTCTGTTGGGGTCCCCGGGGGCTCTGTTGGGGTCCCCGCGGGCTCTGTTGGGGTCCCCGCGGGCTCTGTTGTCGTCCCGCGGGCTCTGTTGTCGTCCCGCGGGCTCTGTTGGGGTCCCGTGGGCTCTGTTGGGGTCCCGCGGGCTCTGTTGGGGTCCTGCTGGCTCTGTTGGGGTCCTGAAGTCTCTGTTGGGTTCCTGGGGGCTCTGTTTGGATCTTGGGAACTCTGTTGGGGTCCCGGGGGCTCTGTTGAAGTCCCGGGGGCTCTGTTGAGGTCCTGGGGTCTTCGCTGGGGTAATGTGTGCTCTGTTGAGGTCCTGGGAGCTCTGTTGTTGTCCTGGGGGCTCTGTTGTTGTCCTGGGGGCTCTGTTGTTGTCCTGGGGGCTCTGTTGTCGTCCCAGGGGCTCTGTTGTAGTCCCGGGGGCTCTGTTGGGGTCCTGGGGCATCTGTTCGGGTTTTGGGGGCTCTGTTGTTCCCCTGGGGGCTCTTTTGGGGTCCCAGGGGCTCTGTTGGGGTTCCGGGGCCTCTGTTCTGGTTTTTGGGGTCTTTGTTGTTCTCCCGGGGGCTCTGTTGGGGTCCCGGGGGCTCTGTTCGAGTTCTGGGGTCTCTGTTGTTCTCCTGGGGGATCTGTAGGGGTCCCGGGGGCTCTGTTGGGGTCCCGGGGGCTCTGTTGTGGTTATTTTGGCTCTGTTGGGTTCCTGGGGGCTCTGTTGTGGTCCCGGGGGCTTTGTTGTGGTCCCAGGGGCTCTGTTGTGGTCCTGGAGGTCCTGTTCGTGTCTTGGGGGCTCTGTTGGGGTCCCGGGGGCTCTGTTTTTTTCCCGGGGGAGTCTGTTCGGGTTTTGGGGGCTCCGTTGGGGTCCTGGGGGCTCTGTTCTGCTCCTGGCTGCTCTGTTGGGGTCCCGGGGGCTCTGTTGGCGTCCTCGGAGCTTGGTTCGGGTCCCGGGGGCTCCGCTGGGGTCCCGGGGGCTCCGTTCGTGTCCTGGGAGCTCTGTTGGGGACCTGGGGGATCTGTTGGGTTCCTGGGGGCTCTGTTGTTGTCCTGTGGGCTCTGTTGTTGTCCTGGGGGCTCTGTTGGGGTAGCGGTGGCTCTGTTGGGGTTCTGGGGGCTCTGTTGGTGTCCTGAAAGCTCTGTTCGGGTTCTGGGGTCTCTGTTGGGGTCCTGCGGGTTCTGTTGGGGTCCTGGGGGCTCCGTGGTGGTCCTGGGGGCTTTGTTGTTTTTTTCTCAGCTTTATCTGTCACGGGGATCTCTGTCGGGGTCCTGGGGACTCTGTCGGGGTCCTGGGGACTCTGTCGGGGTCCTGGGGACTCTGTCGGGGTCCTGGGGGCTCTGTTGGGGTCCTGGGGGCTCTGTTGGGGTCCCGGGGGCTCTGTTGTCGTCCCGGGGGCTCTGTTGGGGTCCTGGGGCATCTGTTCAGGTTTTGGGGGCTCTGTTGTTCACCTGGGGGCTCTTTTGGGGTCCCGGGGGCTCTGTTGGGGTTCCGGGGCCTCTGTTCTGGTTTTTGGGGTCTTTGTTGTTCTCCCGCGGGCTCTGTTGGGGTCCCGGGGGCTGTGTTGGGGTCCCGGGGGCTCTTTTCGAGTTCTGGGGTCTTTGTTGTTCTCCTGGGGGATCTGTAGGGGTCCCGGGTGCTCTGTTGGGGTCCCGGGGGCTCTGTTGTGGTTATTTTGGCTCTGTTGGGTTCCTGGGGGCTCTGTTGTGGTCCCGGGGGCTGTGTTGTGGTCCCAGGGGCTCTGTTGTGGTCCTGGAGGTCCTGTTCGTGTCTTGGGGGCTCTGTTGGGGTCCCGGGGGCTCTGTTGGGGTTCTGGGGGCTCTGTTGTGGTTATTTTGGCTCTGTTGTGGTTCCGGGGGCTGTGTTGTGGTTCCGGGGGCTGTGTTGTGTTCCCGGGGGCTGTGTTGTGGTTCCGGGGGCTGTGTTGTGGTTCCGGGGGCTCTGTTGTGGTCCTGGAGGTCCTGTTCGTGTCTTGGGGGCTCCGTTGTGGTCCCGGGGGCTCTGTTGTTGTCCCGGGGGGGTCTGTTCGTGTTTTGGGGGCTCCGTTGTGGTCCTGGGGGCTCCGTTGGGGTCCTGGGGGCTCTGTTCGGCTCCTGGTTGCTCTGTTGGGGTCCCGGGGGCTCTGTTGGTGTCCTCGGAGCTTTGTTCGGGTCCCGGGGGCTCCGCTGGGGTCCCGGGGGCTCTGTTGGGGTCCCCGCGGGCTCTGTTGGGGTCCCCGCGGGCTCTGTTGGGGTCCCGCGGGCTCTGTTGGGGTCCCGCGGGCTCTGTTGGGGTCCCGCGGGCTCTGTTGGGGTCCCGCGGGCTCTGTTGGGGTCCTGCTGGCTCTGTTGGGGTCCTGAAGTCTCTGTTGGGGTCCTGAAGTCTCTGTTTGGATCTTGGGAACTCTGTTGGGGTCCCGGGGCCTCTGTTCTGGTTTTTGGGGGCTTTGTTGTTCTCCCGGGGGCTCTGTTGGGGTCCCGGGGGCTCTGTTGGGGTCCCGGGGGCTCTGTTCGAGATCTGGGGTCTTTGTTGTTCTCCTGGGGGTTCTGTAGGGGTCCCGGGTGCTCTGTTGGGGTCCCGGGGGCTCTGTTGTGGTTATTTTGGCTCTGTTGGTGTCCTCGGAGCTTTGTTCGGGTCCCGGGGGCTCCGCTGGGGTCCCGGGGGCTCTGTTGGGGTCCCCGGGGGATCTGTTGGGGTCCCCGGGGGATCTGTTGGGGTCCCCGCGGGCTCTGTTGGGGTCCCGCGGGCTCTGTTGGGGTCCCGCGGGCTCTGTTGGGGTCCCGCGGGCTCTGTTGGGGTCCCGTGGGCTCTGTTGGGGTCCCGCGGGCTCTGTTGGGGTCCTGCTGGCTCTGTTGGGGTCCTGAAGTCTCTGTTGGGTTCCTGGGGGCTCTGTTTGGATCTTGGGAACTCTGTTGGGGTCCCGGGGGCTCTGTTGAAGTCCCGGGGGCTCTGTTGAGGTCCTGGGGTCTTCGCTGGGGTAATGTGTGCTCTGTTGAGGTCCTGGGAGCTCTGTTGTTGTCCTGGGGGCTCTGTTGTTGTCCTGGTTGCTCTGTTGTTGTCCTGGGGGCTCTGTTGTCGTCCCAGGGGCTCTGTTGTAGTCCCGGGGGCTCTGTTGGGGTCCTGGGGCATCTGTTCGTGTTTTGGGGGCTCTGTTGTTCCCCTGGGGGCTCTTTTGGGGTCCCAGGGGCTCTGTTGGGGTTCCGGGGCCTCTGTTCTGGTTTTTGGGGTCTTTGTTGTTCTCCCGGGGGCTCTGTTGGGGTCCCGGGGGCTCTGTTGGGGTCCCGGGGGCTCTGTTGGGGTCCCGGGGGCTCTGTTCGAGTTCTGGGGTCTCTGTTGTTCTCCTGGGGGATCTGTAGGGGTCCCGGGGGCTCTGTTGGGGTCCCGGGGGCTCTGTTGTGGTTATTTTGGCTCTGTTGGGTTCCTGGGGGCTCTGTTGTGGTCCCGGGGGCTTTGTTGTGGTCCCAGGGGCTCTGTTGTGGTCCTGGAGGTCCTGTTCGTGTCTTGGGGGCTCTGTTGGGGTCCCGGGGGCTCTGTTTTTTTCCCGGGGGAGTCTGTTCGGGTTTTGGGGGCTCCGTTGGGGTCCTGGGGGCTCTGTTCTGCTCCTGGCTGCTCTGTTGGGGTCCCGGGGGCTCTGTTGGCGTCCTCGGAGCTTGGTTCGGGTCCCGGGGGCTCCGCTGGGGTCCCGGGGGCTCCGTTCGTGTCCTGGGAGCTCTGTTCGTGTCCTGGGAGCTCTGTTGGGGTCCCGGGGGCTCTGTTGGGGTCCCGCGGGCTCTGTTGGGGTCCTGCTGGCTCTGTTGGGGTCCCGCGGGCTCTGTTGGGGTCCCGCGGGCTCTGTTGGGGTCCCAGGAGCTTGGTTCGTGTTCTGGATGCTCTGTTGGGGTCCTGGGGGCTCTGTTGGGGTCCTGGGGGCTCTGTTGGGGTCCCGGGAGCTCTGTTGGGGTCCCGGGGGCTTTGCTGGGGTCTTGGGGCTTCTGTTGGGGTCCCGGGGGATATCTTGGGGTCCCGAAGGTTCTGTTGGGGTCCCGGGGTCTCTGTTTTAAGCCTGTCGGCTCTGTTGGATTCCTGGGAGCTCTGTTGGGGTCCTGGGGGCTCTGTTGGGTTCCCGGGGGCTCTGTTTGGGTTCCGTGGCCTCTGTTCTGGTTTTTGGGGTCTTTGTTGTTCTCCCGGGGGCTCTGTTGGGGTCCCGGGGGCTCTGTTGGGGTTCCGGGGGCTCTGTTCGAGTTCTGGGGTCTCTGTTGTTCTCCCGGGGGATCTGTAGGGGTCCCGGGGGCTCTGTTGTTGTCCTGCTGGCTCTGTTGGGGTCCCGGGGGCTCTGTTGTGGTCCCGGGGGCTCTGTTGGGGTCCCGGGGGCTTTGCTGGGGTCTTGGGGCTTCTGTTGGGGTCCCGGGGGGGTCTCTTGGGGTCCCGAAGGATCTGTTGGGGTCCCGGGGGCTCTGTTGTCGTCCCGGGGGCTCTGTTGGGGTCCTGGGGCATCTGTTCGGGTTTTGGGGGCTCTGTTGTTCCCCTGGGGGCTCTTTTGGGGTCCCGGGGGCTCTGTTGTTGTCCCGGGGGGGTCTGTTCGGGTTTTGGGGGCTCCGTTGTGGTCCTGGGGGCTCTGTTCTGCTCCTGGCTGCTCTGTTGGGGTCCCGGGGGCTCTGTTGGCGTCCTCGGAGCTTGGTTCGGGTCCCGGGGGCTCCGCTGGGGTCCCGGGGGCTCCGTTCGTGTCCTGGGAGCTCCGTTCGTGTCCTGGGGGCTCTGTTGGGGTCCCGCGGGCTTTGTTGTTGTCCTGGTGGCTCTGTTGGGGTCCTGGTGGCTCTGTTGGGGTCCTGGTGTCTCTGTTGGGGTCCCGCGGGCTCTGTTGGGGTCCCGCGGGCTCTGTTGGGATCCCGCGGCCTCTGTTGGGGTCCCGGGAGCTTGGTTCGTGTTCTGGATGCTCTGTTGGGGTCCTGGGGGCTCTGTTGGGGTCCCGGGGGCTTTGCTGGGCTCTTGGGGCTTCTGTTGGGGTCCCGGGGGGTCTCTTGGGGTCCCGAAGGTTCTGTTGAGGTCCCGGGGTCTCTGTTGTAAGCCTGTCGGCTCTGTTGGATTCCTGAGAGCTCTGTTGGGGTCTCGGGGGCTCTGTTGGGGTCCCGGGGGCTCTGTTTGGGTTCCGGGGCCTCCGTGATGGTTTTTGGGGGCTTTGTTGTTTTCCTGGGGGCTCTGTTGGGATCCTGGGGGCTCTGTTCGAGTTCTGGGGTCTCTGTTGTTCTCCCGGGGGCTCTGTAGGGGTCCCCGGGGGCTCTGTTGGGGTCCCCGGGGGATCTGTTGGGGTCCCCGGTGAATCTGTTGGGGTCCCGGGGGATCTGTTGGGGTCCCAGGGGCTTTGCTGGGGTCTTGGGGCTTCTGTTGGGGTCCCGGGGGTTCTCTTGGGGTCCCGAAGGTTCTGTTGGGGTCCCGGGGTCTCTGTTGTAAGCCTGTCGGCTCTGTTGGATTCCTGGGAGCTCTGTTGGGGTCCCGGGGGCTCTGTTGGGGTCCCGGGGGCTCTGTTTGGGTTCCGGGGCCTCCGTGCTGGTTTTTGGGGGCTTTGTTGTTCTCCCGGGGGCTCTGTTGGGGTCCTGGGGGCTCTGTTGGGATCCTGGGGGCTCTGTTCGAGTTCTGGGGTCTCTGTTGTTCTCCCGGGGGCTCTGTAGGGGTCCCCGGGGGCTCTGTTGGGGTTCTGGGGGCTCTGTTGTGGTTATTTTGGCTCTGTTGGGTTCCTGGGGGCTCTGTTGTGGTCCCGGGGGCTCTGTTGTGGTCCTGGAGGTCCTGTTCGTGTCTTGGGGGCTCTGTTGTGGTCCCGGGGGCTCTGTTGTTGTCCCGGGGGGGTCTGTTCGTGTTTTGGGGGCTCCGTTGTGGTCCTGGGGGCTCCGTTGGGGTCCTGGGGGCTCTGTTCGGCTCCTGGCTGCTCTGTTGGGGTCCTGGGGGCTCTGTTGGCGTCCTCGGAGCTTGGTTCGGGTCCCGGGGGCTCCGCTGGGATCCCGGGGGTTCCGTTGGGGTCCCGGGGGTTCCGTTGGGGTCCCGGGGGTTCCGTTGGGGTCCCGGGGGCTCCGTTCGTGTCCTGGGGGCTCTGTTGGGTTCCCGCGGGCTCTGTTGGGGTCCTGCTGGCTCTGTTGGGGTCCTGCTGGCTCTGTTGGTGTCTTGCTGGCTCTGTTGGGGTCCTGAAGTCTGTGTTGGGTTCCTGGGGGCTCTGTTTGGATCTTGGGAACTCTGTTGGGGTCCCGGGGGCTCTGTTGAAGTCCCTGGGGCTCTGTTGAGGTCCCGGGGTCTTCGCTGGGGTAAAGGGGGTCCCTGTTGGGGTCCTGGGGGCTCTGTTGTGGTCCTGGGGGCTCTGTTGGGGTCCCGGGGTCTTCGCTGGGGTAATGGGGGCCCTGTTGGGGTCCCGGGGGCCCTGTTGGGGTCCCAGGGTCTCTGTTGGGGTTTTTGGGGTCTTCGCTGGTGTCCCGGGGGCTCTTTTGGGGTCCCAGGTTCTTCGCTGGGGTAAAGAGGGTCCCTGTTGGGGTCCTGGGGGCTCTGTTGTGGTCCTGGGGGCTCTGTTGTGGTCCTGGGGGCTCTGTTGGGGTCCTGGGGGCTCTGTTGGGGTCCTGGGGGCTCTGTTGGGGTCGCGGGGGCTCTGTTGGGGTTCTGGGGGCTCTGTTGGTGTCCTGAAAGCTCTGTTCGAGTTCTGGGGTCTCTGTTGGGGTCCTGCGGGTTCTGTTGGGGTCCTGGGGGCTCCGTGGTGGTCCTGGGGGCTTTGTTGTTTTTTTCGCAGCTTTATCTGTCACAGGGATCTCTGTCGGGGTCCTGGGGACTCTGTCGGGGTCCTGGGGACTCTGTTGGGGTCCTGGGGACTCTGTTGGGGTCCTGGGGTTCTGTTGGGGTCCTGGGGTTCTGTTGGGGTCCTGGGGGCTCTGTTGTCGTCCCGGGGGCTCTGTTGTAGTCCCGGGGGCTCTGTTGGGGTCCTGGGGCATCTGTTCGGGTTTTGGGGGCTCTGTTGTTCCCCTGGGGGCTCTGTTGGGGTCCCGTGGGCTCTGTTGGGGTTCCGGGGCGTCTGTTCTGGTTTTTGGGGTCTTTGTTGTTCTCCCGGGGGCTCTGTTGGGGTCCCGGGGGCTCTGTTGTGGTCCCGGGGGCTCTGTTGTGGTCCCGGGGGCTGTGTTGTGGTCCCGGGGGCTCTGTTGTGGTCCTGGAGGTCCTGTTTGTGTCTTGGGGGCTCTGTTGTGGTCCCGGGGGCTCTGTTGTTGTCCCGGGGGGGTCTGTTCGGGTTTTGGGGGCTCCGTTGGGGTCCTGGGGGCTCCGTTGGGGTCCTGGGGGCTCCGTTGGGGTCCTGGGGGCTCTGTTCGGCTCTTGGTTGCTCTGTTGGGGTCCTGGGGGCTCTGTTGGCGTCCTCGGAGCTTGGTTCGGGTCCCGGGGGCTCCGCTGGGGTCCCGGGGGCTCCGTTCGTGTCCTGGGAGCTCCATTCGTGTCCTGGGGGCTCTGTTGGGGTCCTGCGGGCTCTGTTGGGGTCCTGCTGGCTCTGTTGGGGTCCTGCTGGCTCTGTTGGGGTCCCGCGGGCTCTGTTGGGGTCCCGCGGGCTCTGTTGGGATCCCGCGGCCTCTGTTGTGGTCCCGGGAGCTTGGTTCGGGTCCTGGGGGCTCTGTTGGTGTCCTGGGGGCTCTGTTGGTGTCCTGGGGGCTCTGTTGGTGTCCTGGGGGCTCTGTTGGGGTGCCGGGGGCTCTGTTGTGGTCCCGGGGGCTTTGCTGGGGTCTTGGGGCTTCTGTTGGGGTCCCGGGGGGTCTCTTGGGGTCCCGAAGGTTCTGTTGGGGTCCCGGGGGCTCTGTTGGGGTCCCGGGGGCTCTGTTGGGGTCCTGGGGGCTCTGTTGGGGTCCCGGGGGCTCTGTTGGGGTCCCGGGGGCTTTGCTGGGGTCTTGGGGCTTCTGTTGGGGTCCCGGGGGATATCTTGGGGTCCCGAAGGTTCTGTTGGGGTCCCGGGGTCTCTGTTTTAAGCCTGTCGGCTCTGTTGGATTCCTGGGAGCTCTGTTGGGGTCCTGGGGGCTCTGTTGGGTTCCCGGGGGCTCTGTTTGGGTTCCGTGGCCTCTGTTCTGGTTTTTGGGGTCTTTGTTGTTCTCCCGGGGGCTCTGTTGGGGTCCCGGGGGCTCTGTTGGGGTTCCGGGGGCTCTGTTCGAGTTCTGGGGTCTCTGTTGTTCTCCCGGGGGATCTGTAGGGGTCCCGGGGGCTCTGTTGTTGTCCTGCTGGCTCTGTTGGGGTCCCGGGGGCTCTGTTGGGGTCCCGGGGGCTCTGTTGGGGTCCCGGGGGCTTTGCTGGGGTCTTGGGGCTTCTGTTGGGGTCCCGGGGGGGTCTCTTGGGGTCCCGAAGGATCTGTTGGGGTCCCGGGGGCTCTGTTGTCGTCCCGGGGGCTCTGTTGGGGTCCTGGGGCATCTGTTCGGGTTTTGGGGGCTCTGTTGTTCCCCTGGGGGCTCTTTTGGGGTCCCGGGGGCTCTGTTGGTGTTCCGGGGCCTCTGTTCTGGTTTTTGGTGTCTTTGTTGTTCTCCCGGGGGCTCTGTTGGGGTCCCGGGGGCTGTGTTGGGGTCCCGGGGGCTCTGTTCGAGATCTGGGGTCTCTGTTGTTCTCCTGGGGGATCTGTAGGGGTCCCGGGTGCTCTGTTGGGGTCCCGGGGGCTCTGTTGTGGTTATTTTGGCTCTGTTGGGTTCCTGGGGGCTCTGTTGTGGTCCCGGGGGCTGTGTTGTGGTCCCAGGGGCTCTGTTGTGGTCCTGGAGGTCCTGTTCGTGTCTTGGGGGCTCTGTTGTGGTCCCGGGGGCTCTGTTGTTGTCCCGGGGGGGTCTGTTCGGGTTTTGGGGGCTCCGTTGGGGTCCTGGGGGCTCTGTTCTGCTCCTGGCTGCTCTGTTGGGGTCCCGGGGGCTCTGTTGGCGTCCTCGGAGCTTGGTTCGGGTCCCGGGGGCTCCGCTGGGGTCCCGGGGGCTCCGTTCGTGTCCTGGGAGCTCCGTTCGTGTCCTGGGGGCTCTGTTGGGGTCCCGCGGGCTTTGTTGTTGTCCTGGTGGCTCTGTTGGGGTCCTGGTGGCTCTGTTGGGGTCCTGGTGTCTCTGTTGGGGTCCCGCGGGCTCTGTTGGGGTCCCGCGGGCTCTGTTGGGATCCCGCGGCCTCTGTTGGGGTCCCGGGAGCTTGGTTCGTGTTCTGGATGCTCTGTTGGGGTCCTGGGGGCTCTGTTGGGGTCCCGGGGGCTTTGCTGGGCTCTTGGGGCTTCTGTTGGGGTCCCGGGGGGTCTCTTGGGGTCCCGAAGGTTCTGTTGAGGTCCCGGGGTCTCTGTTGTAAGCCTGTCGGCTCTGTTGGATTCCTGAGAGCTCTGTTGGGGTCTCGGGGGCTCTGTTGGGGTCCCGGGGGCTCTGTTTGGGTTCCGGGGCCTCCGTGATGGTTTTTGGGGGCTTTGTTGTTTTCCTGGGGGCTCTGTTGGGATCCTGGGGGCTCTGTTCGAGTTCTGGGGTCTCTGTTGTTCTCCCGGGGGCTCTGTAGGGGTCCCCGGGGGCTCTGTTGGGGTCCCCGGGGGATCTGTTGGGGACCCCGGTGAATCTGTTGGGGTCCCGGGGGATCTGTTGGGGTCCCAGGGGCTTTGCTGGGGTCTTGGGGCTTCTGTTGGGGTCCCGGGGGTTCTCTTGGGGTCCCGAAGGTTCTGTTGGGGTCCCGGGGTCTCTGTTGTAAGCCTGTCGGCTCTGTTGGATTCCTGGGAGCTCTGTTGGGGTCCCGGGGGCTCTGTTGGGGTCCCGGGGGCTCTGTTTGGGTTCCGGGGCCTCCGTGCTGGTTTTTGGGGGCTTTGTTGTTCTCCCGGGGGCTCTGTTGGGGTCCTGGGGGCTCTGTTGGGATCCTGGGGGCTCTGTTCGAGTTCTGGGGTCTCTGTTGTTCTCCCGGGGGCTCTGTAGGGGTCCCCGGGGGCTCTGTTGGGGTTCTGGGGGCTCTGTTGTGGTTATTTTGGCTCTGTTGGGTTCCTGGGGGCTCTGTTGTGGTCCCGGGGGCTCTGTTGTGGTCCTGGAGGTCCTGTTCGTGTCTTGGGGGCTCTGTTGTGGTCCCGGGGGCTCTGTTGTTGTCCCGGGGGGGTCTGTTCGTGTTTTGGGGGCTCCGTTGTGGTCCTGGGGGCTCCGTTGGGGTCCTGGGGGCTCTGTTCGGCTCCTGGTTGCTCTGTTGGGGTCCCAGGGGCTCTGTTGGCGTCCTCGGAGCTTGGTTCGGGTCCCGGGGGCTCCGCTGGGATCCCGGGGGTTCCGTTGGGGTCCCGGGGGTTCCGTTGGGGTCCCGGGGGCTCCGTTCGTGTCCTGGGGGCTCTGTTGGGTTCCCGCGGGCTCTGTTGGGGTCCTGCTGGCTCTGTTGGGGTCCTGCTGGCTCTGTTGGTGTCTTGCTGGCTCTGTTGGGGTCCTGAAGTCTGTGTTGGGTTCCTGGGGGCTCTGTTTGGATCTTGGGAACTCTGTTGGGGTCCCGGGGGCTCTGTTGAAGTCCCTGGGGCTCTGTTGAGGTCCCGGGGTCTTCGCTGGGGTAAAGGGGGTCCCTGTTGGGGTCCTGGGGGCTCTGTTGTGGTCCTGGGGGCTCTGTTGGGGTCCCGGGGTCTTCGCTGGGGTAATGGGGGCCCTGTTGGGGTCCCAGGGTCTCTGTTGGGGTTTTTGGGGTCTTCGCTGGTGTCCCGGGGGCTCTTTTGGGGTCCCAGGTTCTTCGCTGGGGTAAAGAGGGTCCCTGTTGGGGTCCTGGGGGCTCTGTTGGGGTCCTGGGGGCTCTGTTGGGGTCCTGGGGGCTCTGTTGGGGTCGCGGGGGCTCTGTTGGGGTTCTGGGGGCTCTGTTGGTGTCCTGAAAGCTCTGTTCGAGTTCTGGGGTCTCTGTTGGGGTCCTGCGGGTTCTGTTGGGGTCCTGGGGGCTCCGTGGTGGTCCTGGGGGCTTTGTTGTTTTTTTCGCAGCTTTATCTGTCACAGGGATCTCTGTCGGGGTCCTGGGGACTCTGTCGGGGTCCTGGGGACTCTGTTGGGGTCCTGGGGACTCTGTTGGGGTCCTGGGGACTCTGTTGGGGTCCTGGGGTTCTGTTGGGGTCCTGGGGGCTCTGTTGTCGTCCTGGGGGCTCTGTTGTCGTCCCGGGGGCTCTGTTGTCGTCCCGGGGGCTCTGTTGGGGTCCTGGGGCATCTGTTCGGGTTTTGGGGGCTCTGTTGTTCCCCTGGGGGCTCTGTTGGGGTCCCGTGGGCTCTGTTGGGGTTCCGGGGCGTCTGTTCTGGTTTTTGGGGTCTTTGTTGTTCTCCCGGGGGCTCTGTTGGGGTCCCGGGGGCTCTGTTGTGGTCCCGGGGGCTGTGTTGTCGTCCCGGGGGCTCTGTTGTGGTCCTGGAGGTCCTGTTTGTGTCTTGGGGGCTCTGTTGTGGTCCCGGGGGCTCTGTTGTTGTCCCGGGGGGGTCTGTTCGGGTTTTGGGGGCTCCGTTGGGGTCCTGGGGGCTCCGTTGGGGTCCTGGGGGCTCTGTTCGGCTCCTGGTTGCTCTGTTGGGGTCCTGGGGGCTCTGTTGGCGTCCTCGGAGCTTGGTTCGGGTCCCGGGGGCTCCGCTGGGGTCCCGGGGGCTCCGTTCGTGTCCTGGGAGCTCCGTTCGTGTCCTGGGGGCTCTGTTGGGGTCCCGCGGGCTCTGTTGTTGTCCTGCTGGCTCTGTTGTTGTCCTGCTGGCTCTGTTGGGGTCCTGGTGGCTCTGTTGGGGTCCCGCGGGCTCTGTTGGGGTCCCGCGGGCTCTGTTGGGATCCCGCGGCCTCTGTTGGGGTCCCGGGAGCTTGGTTCAGGTCCTGGGGGCTCTGTTGGTGTCCTGGGGGCTCTGTTGGTGTCCTGGGGGCTCTGTTGGGGTGCCGGGGGCTCTGTTGTGGTCCCGGGGGCTTTGCTGGGGTCTTGGGGCTTCTGTTGGGGTCCCGGGGGGTCTCTTGGGGTCCCGAAGGTTCTGTTGGGGTCCCGGGGTCTCTGTTGTAAGCCTGTCGGCTCTGTTGGGGTCCCGGGGGCTCTGTTGGGGTCCCGGGGGCTCTGTTGGGGTCCCGGGGGCTCTGTTGGGGTCCTGGGGGCTCTGTTGGGGTCCCGGGGGCTCTGTTGGGGTCCCGGGGGCTTTGCTGGGGTCTTGGGGCTTCTGTTGGGGTCCCGGGGGATATCTTGGGGTCCCGAAGGTTCTGTTGGGGTCCCGGGGTCTCTGTTTTAAGCCTGTCGGCTCTGTTGGATTCCTGGGAGCTCTGTTGGGGTCCTGGGGGCTCCGTGGTGGTCCTGGGGGCTTTGTTGTTTTTTTCGCAGCTTTATCTGTCACAGGGATCTCTGTCGGGGTCCTGGGGACTCTGTCGGGGTCCTGGGGTTCTGTTGGGGTCCTGGGGTTCTGTTGGGGTCCTGGGGGCTCTGTTGTCGTCCCGGGGGCTCTGTTGTAGTCCCGGGGGCTCTGTTGGGGTCCTGGGGCATCTGTTCGGGTTTTGGGGGCTCTGTTGTTCCCCTGGGGGCTCTGTTGGGGTCCCGTGGGCTCTGTTGGGGTTCCGGGGCGTCTGTTCTGGTTTTTGGGGTCTTTGTTGTTCTCCCGGGGGCTCTGTTGTGGTCCCGGGGGCTCTGTTGTGGTCCCGGGGGCTCTGTTGTGGTCCCGGGGGCTGTGTTGTGGTCCCGGGGGCTCTGTTGTGGTCCTGGAGGTCCTGTTTGTGTCTTGGGGGCTCTGTTGTGGTCCCGGGGGCTCTGTTGTTGTCCCGGGGGGGTCTGTTCGGGTTTTGGGGGCTCCGTTGGGGTCCTGGGGGCTCCGTTGGGGTCCTGGGGGCTCCGTTGGGGTCCTGGGGGCTCCGTTGGGGTCCTGGGGGCTCTGTTCGGCTCTTGGTTGCTCTGTTGGGGTCCTGGGGGCTCTGTTGGCGTCCTCGGAGCTTGGTTCGGGTCCCGGGGGCTCCGCTGGGGTCCCGGGGGCTCCGTTCGTGTCCTGGGAGCTCCATTCGTGTCCTGGGGGCTCTGTTGGGGTCCTGCGGGCTCTGTTGGGGTCCTGCTGGCTCTGTTGGGGTCCTGCTGGCTCTGTTGGGGTCCCGCGGGCTCTGTTGGGGTCCCGCGGGCTCTGTTGGGATCCCGCGGCCTCTGTTGTGGTCCCGGGAGCTTGGTTCGGGTCCTGGGGGCTCTGTTGGTGTCCTGGGGGCTCTGTTGGTGTCCTGGGGGCTCTGTTGGGGTGCCGGGGGCTCTGTTGTGGTCCCGGGGGCTTTGCTGGGGTCTTGGGGCTTCTGTTGGGGTCCCGGGGGGTCTCTTGGGGTCCCGAAGGTTCTGTTGGGGTCCCGGGGTCTCTGTTGTAAGCCTGTCGGCTCTGTTGGGGTCCCGGGGGCTCTGTTGGGGTCCCGGGGGCTCTGTTGGGGTCCTGGGGGCTCTGTTGGGGTCCCGGGGGCTCTGTTGGGGTCCCGGGGGCTTTGCTGGGGTCTTGGGGCTTCTGTTGGGGTCCCGGGGGATATCTTGGGGTCCCGAAGGTTCTGTTGGGGTCCCGGGGTCTCTGTTTTAAGCCTGTCGGCTCTGTTGGATTCCTGGGAGCTCTGTTGGGGTCCTGGGGGCTCTGTTGGGTTCCCGGGGGCTCTGTTTGGGTTCCGTGGCCTCTGTTCTGGTTTTTGGGGTCTTTGTTGTTCTCCCGGGGGCTCTGTTGGGGTCCCGGGGGCTCTGTTGGGGTTCCGGGGGCTCTGTTCGAGTTCTGGGGTCTCTGTTGTTCTCCCGGGGGATCTGTAGGGGTCCCGGGGGCTCTGTTGTTGTCCTGCTGGCTCTGTTGGGGTCCCGGGGGCTCTGTTGGGGTCCCGGGGGCTCTGTTGGGGTCCCGGGGGCTTTGCTGGGGTCTTGGGGCTTCTGTTGGGGTCCCGGGGGGGTCTCTTGGGGTCCCGAAGGATCTGTTGGGGTCCCGGGGGCTCTGTTGTCGTCCCGGGGGCTCTGTTGGGGTCCTGGGGCATCTGTTCGGGTTTTGGGGGCTCTGTTGTTCCCCTGGGGGCTCTTTTGGGGTCCCGGGGGCTCTGTTGGGGTTCCGGGGCCTCTGTTCTGGTTTTTGGTGTCTTTGTTGTTCTCCCGGGGGCTCTGTTGGGGTCCCGGGGGCTGTGTTGGGGTCCCGGGGGCTCTGTTCGAGATCTGGGGTCTCTGTTGTTCTCCTGGGGGATCTGTAGGGGTCCCGGGTGCTCTGTTGGGGTCCCGGGGGCTCTGTTGTGGTTATTTTGGCTCTGTTGGGTTCCTGGGGGCTCTGTTGTGGTCCCGGGGGCTGTGTTGTGGTCCCAGGGGCTCTGTTGTGGTCCTGGAGGTCCTGTTCGTGTCTTGGGGGCTCTGTTGTGGTCCCGGGGGCTCTGTTGTTGTCCCGGGGGGGTCTGTTCGGGTTTTGGGGGCTCCGTTGGGGTCCTGGGGGCTCTGTTCTGCTCCTGGCTGCTCTGTTGGGGTCCCGGGGGCTCTGTTGGCGTCCTCGGAGCTTGGTTCGGGTCCCGGGGGCTCCGCTGGGGTCCCGGGGGCTCCGTTCGTGTCCTGGGAGCTCCGTTCGTGTCCTGGGGGCTCTGTTGGGGTCCCGCGGGCTTTGTTGTTGTCCTGGTGGCTCTGTTGGGGTCCTGGTGGCTCTGTTGGGGTCCTGGTGTCTCTGTTGGGGTCCCGCGGGCTCTGTTGGGGTCCCGCGGGCTCTGTTGGGATCCCGCGGCCTCTGTTGGGGTCCCGGGAGCTTGGTTCGTGTTCTGGATGCTCTGTTGGGGTCCTGGGGGCTCTGTTGGGGTCCCGGGGGCTTTGCTGGGCTCTTGGGGCTTCTGTTGGGGTCCCGGGGGGTCTCTTGGGGTCCCGAAGGTTCTGTTGAGGTCCCGGGGTCTCTGTTGTAAGCCTGTCGGCTCTGTTGGATTCCTGAGAGCTCTGTTGGGGTCTCGGGGGCTCTGTTGGGGTCCCGGGGGCTCTGTTTGGGTTCCGGGGCCTCCGTGATGGTTTTTGGGGGCTTTGTTGTTTTCCTGGGGGCTCTGTTGGGATCCTGGGGGCTCTGTTCGAGTTCTGGGGTCTCTGTTGTTCTCCCGGGGGCTCTGTAGGGGTCCCCGGGGGCTCTGTTGGGGTCCCCGGGGGATCTGTTGGGGACCCCGGTGAATCTGTTGGGGTCCCGGGGGATCTGTTGGGGTCCCAGGGGCTTTGCTGGGGTCTTGGGGCTTCTGTTGGGGTCCCGGGGGTTCTCTTGGGGTCCCGAAGGTTCTGTTGGGGTCCCGGGGTCTCTGTTGTAAGCCTGTCGGCTCTGTTGGATTCCTGGGAGCTCTGTTGGGGTCCCGGGGGCTCTGTTGGGGTCCCGGGGGCTCTGTTTGGGTTCCGGGGCCTCCGTGCTGGTTTTTGGGGGCTTTGTTGTTCTCCCGGGGGCTCTGTTGGGGTCCTGGGGGCTCTGTTGGGATCCTGGGGGCTCTGTTCGAGTTCTGGGGTCTCTGTTGTTCTCCCGGGGGCTCTGTAGGGGTCCCCGGGGGCTCTGTTGGGGTTCTGGGGGCTCTGTTGTGGTTATTTTGGCTCTGTTGGGTTCCTGGGGGCTCTGTTGTGGTCCCGGGGGCTCTGTTGTGGTCCTGGAGGTCCTGTTTGTGTCTTGGGGGCTCTGTTGTGGTCCCGGGGGCTCTGTTGTTGTCCCGGGGGGGTCTGTTCGTGTTTTGGGGGCTCCGTTGTGGTCCTGGGGGCTCCGTTGGGGTCCTGGGGGCTCTGTTCGGCTCCTGGTTGCTCTGTTGGGGTCCCAGGGGCTCTGTTGGCGTCCTCGGAGCTTGGTTCGGGTCCCGGGGGCTCCGCTGGGATCCCGGGGGTTCCGTTGGGGTCCCGGGGGTTCCGTTGGGGTCCCGGGGGCTCCGTTCGTGTCCTGGGGGCTCTGTTGGGTTCCCGCGGGCTCTGTTGGGGTCCTGCTGGCTCTGTTGGGGTCCTGCTGGCTCTGTTGGTGTCTTGCTGGCTCTGTTGGGGTCCTGAAGTCTGTGTTGGGTTCCTGGGGGCTCTGTTTGGATCTTGGGAACTCTGTTGGGGTCCCGGGGGCTCTGTTGAAGTCCCTGGGGCTCTGTTGAGGTCCCGGGGTCTTCGCTGGGGTAAAGGGGGTCCCTGTTGGGGTCCTGGGGGCTCTGTTGTGGTCCTGGGGGCTCTGTTGGGGTCCCGGGGTCTTCGCTGGGGTAATGGGGGCCCTGTTGGGGTCCCGGGGGCCCTGTTGGGGTCCCAGGGTCTCTGTTGGGGTTTTTGGGGTCTTCGCTGGTGTCCCGGGGGCTCTTTTGGGGTCCCAGGTTCTTCGCTGGGGTAAAGAGGGTCCCTGTTGGGGTCCTGGGGGCTCTGTTGGGGTCCTGGGGGCTCTGTTGGGGTCCTGGGGGCTCTGTTGGGGTCGCGGGGGCTCTGTTGGGGTTCTGGGGGCTCTGTTGGTGTCCTGAAAGCTCTGTTCGAGTTCTGGGGTCTCTGTTGGGGTCCTGCGGGTTCTGTTGGGGTCCTGGGGGCTCCGTGGTGGTCCTGGGGGCTTTGTTGTTTTTTTCGCAGCTTTATCTGTCACAGGGATCTCTGTCGGGGTCCTGGGGACTCTGTCGGGGTCCTGGGGACTCTGTCGGGGTCCTGGGGACTCTGTTGGGGTCCTGGGGACTCTGTTGGGGTCCTGGGGTTCTGTTGGGGTCCCGGGGGCTCTGTTGTCGTCCCGGGGGCTCTGTTGTCGTCCCGGGGGCTCTGTTGTCGTCCCGGGGGCTCTGTTGGGGTCCTGGGGCATCTGTTCGGGTTTTGGGGGCTCTGTTGTTCCCCTGGGGGCTCTGTTGGGGTCCCGTGGGCTCTGTTGGGGTTCCGGGGCGTCTGTTCTGGTTTTTGGGGTCTTTGTTGTTCTCCCGGGGGCTCTGTTGGGGTCCCGGGGGCTCTGTTGTGGTCCCGGGGGCTGTGTTGTGGTCCCGGGGGCTCTGTTGTGGTCCTGGAGGTCCTGTTTGTGTCTTGGGGGCTCTGTTGTGGTCCCGGGGGCTCTGTTGTTGTCCCGGGGGGGTCTGTTCGGGTTTTGGGGGCTCCGTTGGGGTCCTGGGGGCTCCGTTGGGGTCCTGGGGGCTCTGTTCGGCTCCTGGTTGCTCTGTTGGGGTCCTGGGGGCTCTGTTGGCGTCCTCGGAGCTTGGTTCGGGTCCCGGGGGCTCCGCTGGGGTCCCGGGGGCTCCGTTCGTGTCCTGGGAGCTCCGTTCGTGTCCTGGGGGCTCTGTTGGGGTCCCGCGGGCTCTGTTGTTGTCCTGCTGGCTCTGTTGTTGTCCTGCTGGCTCTGTTGGGGTCCTGGTGGCTCTGTTGGGGTCCCGCGGGCTCTGTTGGGGTCCCGCGGGCTCTGTTGGGATCCCGCGGCCTCTGTTGGGGTCCCGGGAGCTTGGTTCAGGTCCTGGGGGCTCTGTTGGTGTCCTGGGGGCTCTGTTGGTGTCCTGGGGGCTCTGTTGGGGTGCCGGGGGCTCTGTTGTGGTCCCGGGGGCTTTGCTGGGGTCTTGGGGCTTCTGTTGGGGTCCCGGGGGGTCTCTTGGGGTCCCGAAGGTTCTGTTGGGGTCCCGGGGTCTCTGTTGTAAGCCTGTCGGCTCTGTTGGGGTCCCGGGGGCTCTGTTGGGGTCCCGGGGGCTCTGTTGGGGTCCCGGGGGCTCTGTTGGGGTCCTGGGGGCTCTGTTGGGGTCCCGGGGGCTCTGTTGGGGTCCCGGGGGCTCTGTTGGGGTCCCGGGGGCTTTGCTGGGGTCTTGGGGCTTCTGTTGGGGTCCCGGGGGATATCTTGGGGTCCCGAAGGTTCTGTTGGGGTCCCGGGGTCTCTGTTTTAAGCCTGTCGGCTCTGTTGGATTCCTGGGAGCTCTGTTGGGGTCCTGGGGGCTCTGTTGGGTTCCCGGGGGCTCTGTTTGGGTTCCGTGGCCTCTGTTCTGGTTTTTGGGGTCTTTGTTGTTCTCCCGGGGGATCTGTTGGGGTCCCCGGGGAATCTGTTGGGGTCCCGGGGGCTCTGTTCGAGTTCTGGGGTCTCTGTTGTTCTCCCGGGGGATCTGTAGGGGTCCCGGGTGCTCTGTTGTTTTCCTGCTGGCTCTGTTGGGGTCCCGGGGGCTCTGTTGGGGTCCCGGGGGCTTTGCTGGGGTCTTGGGGCTTCTGTTGGGGTCCCGGGGGGGTCTCTTGGGGTCCCGAAGGATCTGTTGGGGTCCCGGGGGCTCTGTTGTCGTCCCGGGGGCTCTGTTGGGGTCCTGGGGCATCTGTTCGGGTTTTGGGGGCTCTGTTGTTCCCCTGGGGGCTCTTTTGGGGTCCCGGGGGCTCTGTTGGGGTTCCGGGGCCTCTGTTCTGGTTTTTGGGGTCTTTGTTGTTCTCCCGGGGGCTCTGTTGGGGTCCCGGGGGCTGTGTTGGGGTCCCGGGGGCTCTGTTCGAGATCTGGGGTCTCTGTTGTTCTCCTGGGGGATCTGTAGGGGTCCCGGGTGCTCTGTTGGGGTCCCGGGGGCTCTGTTGTGGTTATTTTGGCTCTGTTGGGTCCCTGGGGGCTCTGTTGTGGTCCCGGGGGCTGTGTTGTGGTCCCAGGGGCTCTGTTGTGGTCCTGGAGGTCCTGTTCGTGTCTTGGGGGCTCTGTTGTGGTCCCGGGGGCTCTGTTGTTGTCCCGGGGGGGTCTGTTCGGGTTTTGGGGGCTCCGTTGTGGTCCTGGGGGCTCTGTTCTGCTCCTGGCTGCTCTGTTGGGGTCCCGGGGGCTCTGTTGGCGTCCTCGGAGCTTGGTTCGGGTCCCGGGGGCTCCGCTGGGGTCCCGGGGGCTCCGTTCGTGTCCTGGGAGCTCCGTTCGTGTCCTGGTGTCTCTGTTGGGGTCCCGCGGGCTTTGTTGTTGTCCTGGTGGCTCTGTTGGGGTCCTGGTGTCTCTGTTGGGGTCCCGCGGGCTCTGTTGGGGTCCCGCGGGCTCTGTTGGGATCCCGCGGCCTCTGTTGGGGTCCCGGGAGCTTGGTTCGTGTTCTGGATGTTCTGTTGGTGTCCTGGGGGCTCTGTTGGTGTCCTGGGGGCTCTGTTGGGGTGCCGGGGGCTCTGTTGTGGTCCTGGGGGCTTTGCTGGGGTCTTGGGGCTTCTGTTGGGGTCCCGGGGGGTCTCTTGGGGTCCCGAAGGTTCTGTTGGGGTCCCGGGGTCTCTGTTGTAAGCCTGTCGGCTCTGTTGGGGTCCCGGGGGCTCTGTTGGGGTCCCGTGGGCTCTGTTGGGGTCCTGGGGGCTCTGTTGGGGTCCTGGGGGCTCTGTTGGGGTCCCGGGGGCTCTGTTGGGGTCCCGGGGGCTTTGCTGGGGTCTTGGGGCTTCTGTTGGGGTCCCGGGGGATATCTTGGGGTCCCGAAGGTTCTGTTGGGGTCCCGGGGTCTCTGTTTTAAGCCTGTCGGCTCTGTTGGATTCCTGGGAGCTCTGTTGGGGTCCTGGGGGCTCTGTTGGGTTCCCGGGGGCTCTGTTTGGGTTCCGTGGCCTCTGTTCTGGTTTTTGGGGTCTTTGTTGTTCTCCCGGGGGCTCTGTTGGGGTCCCGGGGGCTCTGTTGGGGTTCTGGGGGCTCTGTTGGGGTTCCGGGGGCTCTGTTCGAGTTCTGGGGTCTCTGTTGTTCTCCCGGGGGATCTGTAGGGGTCCCGGGGGCTCTGTTGTTGTCCTGCTGGCTCTGTTGGGGTCCCGCGGGCTCTGTTGGGGTCCCGGGGGCTCTGTTGGGGTCCCGGGGGCTTTGCTGGGGTCTTGGGGCTTCTGTTGTGGTCCCGGGGGGGTCTCTTGGGGTCCCGAAGGATCTGTTGGGGTCCCGGGGGCTCTGTTGTCGTCCCGGGGGCTCTGTTGGGGTCCTGGGGCATCTGTTCGGGTTTTGGGGGCTCTGTTGTTCCCCTGGGGGCTCTTTTGGGGTCCCGGGGGCTCTGTTGGGGTTCCGGGGCCTCTGTTCTGGTTTTTGGGGTCTTTGTTGTTCTCCCGGGGGCTCTGTTGGGGTCCCGGGGGCTGTGTTGGGGTCCCGGGGGCTCTGTTCGAGATCTGGGGTCTCTGTTGTTCTCCTGGGGGATCTGTAGGGGTCCCGGGTGCTCTGTTGGGGTCCCGGGGGCTCTGTTGTGGTTATTTTGGCTCTGTTGGGTTCCTGGGGGCTCTGTTGTGGTCCCGGGGGCTGTGTTGTGGTCCCAGGGGCTCTGTTGTGGTCCTGGAGGTCCTGTTCGTGTCTTGGGGGCTCTGTTGTGGTCCCGGGGGCTCTGTTGTTGTCCCGGGGGGGTCTGTTCGGGTTTTGGGGGCTCCGTTGGGGTCCTGGGGGCTCTGTTCTGCTCCTGGCTGCTCTGTTGGGGTCCCGGGGGCTCTGTTGGCGTCCTCGGAGCTTGGTTCGGGTCCCGGGGGCTCCGCTGGGGTCCCGGGGGCTCCGTCCGTGTCCTGGGAGCTCCGTTCGTGTCCTGGGGGCTCTGTTGGGGTCCCGCGGGCTTTGTTGTTGTCCTGGTGGCTCTGTTGGGGTCCTGGTGTCTCTGTTGGGGTCCCGCGGGCTCTGTTGGGATCCCGCGGCCTCTGTTGGGGTCCCGGGAGCTTGGTTCGTGTTCTGGATGCTCTGTTGGGGTCCTGGGGGCTCTGTTGGGGTCCCGGGGGCTTTGCTGGGCTCTTGGGGCTTCTGTTGGGGTCCCGGGGGGTCTCTTGGGGTCCCGAAGGTTCTGTTGAGGTCCCGGGGTCTCTGTTGTAAGCCTGTCGGCTCTGTTGGATTCCTGAGAGCTCTGTTGGGGTCTCGGGGGCTCTGTTGGGGTCCCGGGGGCTCTGTTTGGGTTCCGGGGCCTCCGTGATGGTTTTTGGGGGCTTTGTTGTTTTCCTGGGGGCTCTGTTGGGATCCTGGGGGCTCTGTTCGAGTTCTGGGGTCTCTGTTGTTCTCCCGGGGGCTCTGTAGGGGTCCCCGGGGGCTCTGTTGGGGTCCCCGGGGGATCTGTTGGGGTCCCCGGGGGATCTGTTGGGGTCCCGGGGGATCTGTTGGGGTCCCAGGGGCTTTGCTGGGGTCTTGGGGCTTCTGTTGGGGTCCCGGGGGTTCTCTTGGGGTCCCGAAGGTTCTGTTGGGGTCCCGGGGTCTCTGTTGTAAGCCTGTCGGCTCTGTTGGGGTCCCGGGGGCTCTGTTGGGGTCCCGGGGGCTCTGTTGGGGTCCCGGGGGCTCTGTTTGGGTTCCGGGGCCTCCGTGCTGGTTTTTGGGGGCTTTGTTGTTCTCCCGGGGGCTCTGTTGGGGTCCTGGGGGCTCTGTTGGGATCCTGGGGGCTCTGTTCGAGTTCTGGGGTCTCTGTTGTTCTCCCGGGGGCTCTGTAGGGGTCCCCGGGGGCTCTGTTGGGGTTCTGGGGGCTCTGTTGTGGTTATTTTGGCTCTGTTGGGTTCCTGGGGGCTCTGTTGTGGTCCCGGGGGCTCTGTTGTGGTCCTGGAGGTCCTGTTCGTGTCTTGGGGGCTCTGTTGTGGTCCCGGGGGCTCTGTTGTTGTCCCGGGGGGGTCTGTTCGTGTTTTGGGGGCTCCGTTGTGGTCCTGGGGGCTCCGTTGGGGTCCTGGGGGCTCTGTTCGGCTCCTGGTTGCTCTGTTGGGGTCCCAGGGGCTCTGTTGGCGTCCTCGGAGCTTGGTTCGGGTCCCGGGGGCTCCGCTGGGATCCCGGGGGTTCCGTTGGGGTCCCGGGGGTTCCGTTGGGGTCCCGGGGGCTCCGTTCGTGTCCTGGGGGCTCTGTTGGGTTCCCGCGGGCTCTGTTGGGGTCCTGCTGGCTCTGTTGGGGTCCTGCTGGCTCTGTTGGTGTCTTGCTGGCTCTGTTGGGGTCCTGAAGTCTGTGTTGGGTTCCTGGGGGCTCTGTTTGGATCTTGGGAACTCTGTTGGGGTGCCGGGGGCTCTGTTGTGGTCCCGGGGGCTTTGCTGGGGTCTTGGGGCTTCTGTTGGGGTCCCGGGGGGTCTCTTGGGGTCCCGAAGGTTCTGTTGGGGTCCCGGGGTCTCTGTTGTAAGCCTGTCGGCTCTGTTGGGGTCCCGGGGGCTCTGTTGGGGTCCCGGGGGCTCTGTTGGGGTCCCGGGGGCTCTGTTGGGGTCCCGGGGGCTCTGTTGGGGTCCCGGGGGCTTTGCTGGGGTCTTGGGGCTTCTGTTGGGGTCCCGGGGGATATCTTGGGGTCCCGAAGGTTCTGTTGGGGTCCCGGGGTCTCTGTTTTAAGCCTGTCGGCTCTGTTGGATTCCTGGGAGCTCTGTTGGGGTCCTGGGGGCTCTGTTGGGTTCCCGGGGGCTCTGTTTGGGTTCCGTGGCCTCTGTTCTGGTTTTTGGGGTCTTTGTTGTTCTCCCGGGGGCTCTGTTGGGGTCCCCGGGGAATCTGTTGGGGTCCCGGGGGCTCTGTTCGAGTTCTGGGGTCTCTGTTGTTCTCCCGGGGGATCTGTAGGGGTCCCGGGGGCTCTGTTGTTGTCCTGCTGGCTCTGTTGGGGTCCCGGGGGCTCTGTTGGGGTCCCGGGGGCTTTGCTGGGGTCTTGGGGCTTCTGTTGGGTTCCCGGGGGGGTCTCTTGGGGTCCCGAAGGATCTGTTGGGGTCCCGGGGGCTCTGTTGTCGTCCCGGGGGCTCTGTTGGGGTCCTGGGGCATCTGTTCGGGTTTTGGGGGCTCTGTTGTTCCCCTGGGGGCTCTTTTGGGGTCCCGGGGGCTCTGTTGGGGTTCCGGGGCCTCTGTTCTGGTTTTTGGGGTCTTTGTTGTTCTCCCGGGGGCTCTGTTGGGGTCCCGGGGGCTGTGTTGGGGTCCCGGGGGCTCTGTTCGAGATCTGGGGTCTCTGTTGTTCTCCTGGGGGATCTGTAGGGGTCCCGGGTGCTCTGTTGGGGTCCCGGGGGCTCTGTTGTGGTTATTTTGGCTCTGTTGGGTTCCTGGGGGCTCTGTTGTGGTCCCGGGGGCTGTGTTGTGGTCCCAGGGGCTCTGTTGTGGTCCTGGAGGTCCTGTTCGTGTCTTGAGGGCTCTGTTGTGGTCCCGGGGGCTCTGTTGTTGTCCCGGGGGGGTCTGTTCGGGTTTTGGGGGCTCCGTTGTGGTCCTGGGGGCTCTGTTCTGCTCCTGGCTGCTCTGTTGGGGTCCCGGGGGCTCTGTTGGCGTCCTCGGAGCTTGGTTCGGGTCCCGGGGGCTCCGCTGGGGTCCCGGGGGCTCCGTTCGTGTCCTGGGAGCTCCGTTCGTGTCCTGGGGGCTCTGTTGGGGTCCCGCGGGCTTTGTTGTTGTCCTGGTGGCTCTGTTGGGGTCCTGGTGTCTCTGTTGGGGTCCCGCGGGCTCTGTTGGGGTCCCGCGGGCTCTGTTGGGATCCCGCGGCCTCTGTTGGGGTCCCGGGAGCTTGGTTCGTGTTCTGGATGCTCTGTTGGGGTCCTGGGGGCTCTGTTGGGGTCCCGGGGGCTTTGCTGGGCTCTTGGGGCTTCTGTTGGGGTCCCGGGGGGTCTCTTGGGGTCCCGAAGGTTCTGTTGAGGTCCCGGGGTCTCTGTTGTAAGCCTGTCGGCTCTGTTGGATTCCTGAGAGCTCTGTTGGGGTCTCGGGGGCTCTGTTGGGGTCCCGGGGGCTCTGTTTGGGTTCCGGGGCCTCCGTGATGGTTTTTGGGGGCTTTGTTGTTTTCCTGGGGGCTCTGTTGGGATCCTGGGGGCTCTGTTCGAGTTCTGGGGTCTCTGTTGTTCTCCCGGGGGCTCTGTAGGGGTCCCCGGGGGCTCTGTTGGGGTCCCCGGGGGATCTGTTGGGGTCCCCGGGGGATCTGTTGGGGTCCCGGGGGATCTGTTGGGGTCCCAGGGGCTTTGCTGGGGTCTTGGGGCTTCTGTTGGGGTCCCGGGGGTTCTCTTGGGGTCCCGAAGGTTCTGTTGGGGTCCCGGGGTCTCTGTTGTAAGCCTGTCGGCTCTGTTGGGGTCCCGGGGGCTCTGTTGGGGTCCCGGGGGCTCTGTTGGGGTCCCGGGGGCTCTGTTGGGGTCCCGGGGGCTCTGTTTGGGTTCCGGGGCCTCCGTGCTGGTTTTTGGGGGCTTTGTTGTTCTCCCGGGGGCTCTGTTGGGGTCCTGGGGGCTCTGTTGGGATCCTGGGGGCTCTGTTCGAGTTCTGGGGTCTCTGTTGTTCTCCCGGGGGCTCTGTAGGGGTCCCCGGGGGCTCTGTTGGGGTTCTGGGGGCTCTGTTGTGGTTATTTTGGCTCTGTTGGGTTCCTGGGGGCTCTGTTGTGGTCCCGGGGGCTCTGTTGTGGTCCTGGAGGTCCTGTTCGTGTCTTGGGGGCTCTGTTGTGGTCCCGGGGGCTCTGTTGTTGTCCCGGGGGGGTCTGTTCGTGTTTTGGGGGCTCCGTTGTGGTCCTGGGGGCTCCGTTGGGGTCCTGGGGGCTCTGTTCGGCTCCTGGTTGCTCTGTTGGGGTCCCAGGGGCTCTGTTGGCGTCCTCGGAGCTTGGTTCGGGTCCCGGGGGCTCCGCTGGGATCCCGGGGGTTCCGTTGGGGTCCCGGGGGTTCCGTTGGGGTCCCGGGGGCTCCGTTCGTGTCCTGGGGGCTCTGTTGGGTTCCCGCGGGCTCTGTTGGGGTCCTGCTGGCTCTGTTGGGGTCCTGCTGGCTCTGTTGGTGTCTTGCTGGCTCTGTTGGGGTCCTGAAGTCTGTGTTGGGTTCCTGGGGGCTCTGTTTGGATCTTGGGAACTCTGTTGGGGTGCCGGGGGCTCTGTTGTGGTCCCGGGGGCTTTGCTGGGGTCTTGGGGCTTCTGTTGGGGTCCCGGGGGGTCTCTTGGGGTCCCGAAGGTTCTGTTGGGGTCCCGGGGTCTCTGTTGTAAGCCTGTCGGCTCTGTTGGGGTCCCGGGGGCTCTGTTGGGGTCCCGGGGGCTCTGTTGGGGTCCCGGGGGCTCTGTTGGGGTCCCGGGGGCTTTGCTGGGGTCTTGGGGCTTCTGTTGGGGTCCCGGGGGATATCTTGGGGTCCCGAAGGTTCTGTTGGGGTCCCGGGGTCTCTGTTTTAAGCCTGTCGGCTCTGTTGGATTCCTGGGAGCTCTGTTGGGGTCCTGGGGGCTCTGTTGGGTTCCCGGGGGCTCTGTTTGGGTTCCGTGGCCTCTGTTCTGGTTTTTGGGGTCTTTGTTGTTCTCCCGGGGGCTCTGTTGGGGTCCCCGGGGAATCTGTTGGGGTCCCGGGGGCTCTGTTCGAGTTCTGGGGTCTCTGTTGTTCTCCCGGGGGATCTGTAGGGGTCCCGGGGGCTCTGTTGTTGTCCTGCTGGCTCTGTTGGGGTCCCGGGGGCTCTGTTGGGGTCCCGGGGGCTTTGCTGGGGTCTTGGGGCTTCTGTTGGGTTCCCGGGGGGGTCTCTTGGGGTCCCGAAGGATCTGTTGGGGTCCCGGGGGCTCTGTTGTCGTCCCGGGGGCTCTGTTGGGGTCCTGGGGCATCTGTTCGGGTTTTGGGGGCTCTGTTGTTCCCCTGGGGGCTCTTTTGGGGTCCCGGGGGCTCTGTTGGGGTTCCGGGGCCTCTGTTCTGGTTTTTGGGGTCTTTGTTGTTCTCCCGGGGGCTCTGTTGGGGTCCCGGGGGCTGTGTTGGGGTCCCGGGGGCTCTGTTCGAGATCTGGGGTCTCTGTTGTTCTCCTGGGGGATCTGTAGGGGTCCCGGGTGCTCTGTTGGGGTCCCGGGGGCTCTGTTGTGGTTATTTTGGCTCTGTTGGGTTCCTGGGGGCTCTGTTGTGGTCCCGGGGGCTGTGTTGTGGTCCCAGGGGCTCTGTTGTGGTCCTGGAGGTCCTGTTCGTGTCTTGAGGGCTCTGTTGTGGTCCCGGGGGCTCTGTTGTTGTCCCGGGGGGGTCTGTTCGGGTTTTGGGGGCTCCGTTGTGGTCCTGGGGGCTCTGTTCTGCTCCTGGCTGCTCTGTTGGGGTCCCGGGGGCTCTGTTGGCGTCCTCGGAGCTTGGTTCGGGTCCCGGGGGCTCCGCTGGGGTCCCGGGGGCTCCGTTCGTGTCCTGGGAGCTCCGTTCGTGTCCTGGGGGCTCTGTTGGGGTCCCGCGGGCTTTGTTGTTGTCCTGGTGGCTCTGTTGGGGTCCCGCGGGCTCTGTTGGGGTCCCGCGGGCTCTGTTGGGGTCCCGCGGGCTCTGTTGGGATCCCGCGGCCTCTGTTGGGGTCCCGGGAGCTTGGTTCGTGTTCTGGATGCTCTTTTGGGGTCCTGGGGGCTCTGTTGGGGTCCCGGGGGCTTTGCTGGGCTCTTGGGCTTCTGTTGGGGTCCCGGGGGGTCTCTTGGGGTCCCGAAGGTTCTGTTGAGGTCCCGGGGTCTCTGTTGTAAGCCTGTCGGCTCTGTTGGATTCCTGAGAGCTCTGTTGGGGTCTCGGGGGCTCTGTTGGGGTCCCGGGGGCTCTGTTTGGGTTCCGGGGCCTCCGTGATGGTTTTTGGGGGCTTTGTTGTTTTCCTGGGGGCTCTGTTGGGATCCTGGGGGCTCTGTTCGAGTTCTGGGGTCTCTGTTGTTCTCCCGGGGGCTCTGTAGGGGTCCCCGGGGGCTCTGTTGGGGTCCCCGGGGGATCTGTTGGGGACCCCGGTGAATCTGTTGGGGTCCCGGGGGATCTGTTGGGGTCCCAGGGGCTTTGCTGGGGTCTTGGGGCTTCTGTTGGGGTCCCGGGGGTTCTCTTGGGGTCCCGAAGGTTCTGTTGGGGTCCCGGGGTCTCTGTTGTAAGCCTGTCGGCTCTGTTGGGGTCCCGGGGGCTCTGTTGGGGTCCCGGGGGCTCTGTTGGGGTCCCGGGGGCTCTGTTTGGGTTCCGGGGCCTCCGTGCTGGTTTTTGGGGGCTTTGTTGTTCTCCCGGGGGCTCTGTTGGGGTCCTGGGGGCTCTGTTGGGATCCTGGGGGCTCTGTTCGAGTTCTGGGGTCTCTGTTGTTCTCCCGGGGGCTCTGTAGGGGTCCCCGGGGGCTCTGTTGGGGTTCTGGGGGCTCTGTTGTGGTTATTTTGGCTCTGTTGGGTTCCTGGGGGCTCTGTTGTGGTCCCGGGGGCTCTGTTGTGGTCCTGGAGGTCCTGTTCGTGTCTTGGGGGCTCTGTTGTGGTCCCGGGGGCTCTGTTGTTGTCCCGGGGGGGTCTGTTCGTGTTTTGGGGGCTCCGTTGTGGTCCTGGGGGCTCCGTTGGGGTCCTGGGGGCTCTGTTCGGCTCCTGGTTGCTCTGTTGGGGTCCCAGGGGCTCTGTTGGCGTCCTCGGAGCTTGGTTCGGGTCCCGGGGGCTCCGCTGGGATCCCGGGGGTTCCGTTGGGGTCCCGGGGGTTCCGTTGGGGTCCCGGGGGCTCCGTTCGTGTCCTGGGGGCTCTGTTGGGTTCCCGCGGGCTCTGTTGGGGTCCTGCTGGCTCTGTTGGGGTCCTGCTGGCTCTGTTGGTGTCTTGCTGGCTCTGTTGGGGTCCTGAAGTCTGTGTTGGGTTCCTGGGGGCTCTGTTTGGATCTTGGGAACTCTGTTGGGGTGCCGGGGGCTCTGTTGTGGTCCCGGGGGCTTTGCTGGGGTCTTGGGGCTTCTGTTGGGGTCCCGGGGGGTCTCTTGGGGTCCCGAAGGTTCTGTTGGGGTCCCGGGGTCTCTGTTGTAAGCCTGTCGGCTCTGTTGGGGTCCCGGGGGCTCTGTTGGGGTCCCGGGGGCTCTGTTGGGGTCCCGGGGGCTCTGTTGGGGTCCCGGGGGCTCTGTTGGGGTCCCGGGGGCTTTGCTGGGGTCTTGGGGCTTCTGTTGGGGTCCCGGGGGATATCTTGGGGTCCCGAAGGTTCTGTTGGGGTCCCGGGGTCTCTGTTTTAAGCCTGTCGGCTCTGTTGGATTCCTGGGAGCTCTGTTGGGGTCCTGGGGGCTCTGTTGGGTTCCCGGGGGCTCTGTTTGGGTTCCGTGGCCTCTGTTCTGGTTTTTGGGGTCTTTGTTGTTCTCCCGGGGGCTCTGTTGGGGTCCCCGGGGAATCTGTTGGGGTCCCGGGGGCTCTGTTCGAGTTCTGGGGTCTCTGTTGTTCTCCCGGGGGATCTGTAGGGGTCCCGGGGGCTCTGTTGTTGTCCTGCTGGCTCTGTTGGGGTCCCGGGGGCTCTGTTGGGGTCCCGGGGGCTTTGCTGGGGTCTTGGGGCTTCTGTTGGGTTCCCGGGGGGGTCTCTTGGGGTCCCGAAGGATCTGTTGGGGTCCCGGGGGCTCTGTTGTCGTCCCGGGGGCTCTGTTGGGGTCCTGGGGCATCTGTTCGGGTTTTGGGGGCTCTGTTGTTCCCCTGGGGGCTCTTTTGGGGTCCCGGGGGCTCTGTTGGGGTTCCGGGGCCTCTGTTCTGGTTTTTGGGGTCTTTGTTGTTCTCCCGGGGGCTCTGTTGGGGTCCCGGGGGCTGTGTTGGGGTCCCGGGGGCTCTGTTCGAGATCTGGGGTCTCTGTTGTTCTCCTGGGGGATCTGTAGGGGTCCCGGGTGCTCTGTTGGGGTCCCGGGGGCTCTGTTGTGGTTATTTTGGCTCTGTTGGGTTCCTGGGGGCTCTGTTGTGGTCCCGGGGGCTGTGTTGTGGTCCCAGGGGCTCTGTTGTGGTCCTGGAGGTCCTGTTCGTGTCTTGAGGGCTCTGTTGTGGTCCCGGGGGCTCTGTTGTTGTCCCGGGGGGGTCTGTTCGGGTTTTGGGGGCTCCGTTGTGGTCCTGGGGGCTCTGTTCTGCTCCTGGCTGCTCTGTTGGGGTCCCGGGGGCTCTGTTGGCGTCCTCGGAGCTTGGTTCGGGTCCCGGGGGCTCCGCTGGGGTCCCGGGGGCTCCGTTCGTGTCCTGGGAGCTCCGTTCGTGTCCTGGGGGCTCTGTTGGGGTCCCGCGGGCTTTGTTGTTGTCCTGGTGGCTCTGTTGGGGTCCCGCGGGCTCTGTTGGGGTCCCGCGGGCTCTGTTGGGGTCCCGCGGGCTCTGTTGGGATCCCGCGGCCTCTGTTGGGGTCCCGGGAGCTTGGTTCGTGTTCTGGATGCTCTTTTGGGGTCCTGGGGGCTCTGTTGGGGTCCCGGGGGCTTTGCTGGGCTCTTGGGGCTTCTGTTGGGGTCCCGGGGGGTCTCTTGGGGTCCCGAAGGTTCTGTTGAGGTCCCGGGGTCTCTGTTGTAAGCCTGTCGGCTCTGTTGGATTCCTGAGAGCTCTGTTGGGGTCTCGGGGGCTCTGTTGGGGTCCCGGGGGCTCTGTTTGGGTTCCGGGGCCTCCGTGATGGTTTTTGGGGGCTTTGTTGTTTTCCTGGGGGCTCTGTTGGGATCCTGGGGGCTCTGTTCGAGTTCTGGGGTCTCTGTTGTTCTCCCGGGGGCTCTGTAGGGGTCCCCGGGGGCTCTGTTGGGGTCCCCGGGGGATCTGTTGGGGACCCCGGTGAATCTGTTGGGGTCCCGGGGGATCTGTTGGGGTCCCAGGGGCTTTGCTGGGGTCTTGGGGCTTCTGTTGGGGTCCCGGGGGTTCTCTTGGGGTCCCGAAGGTTCTGTTGGGGTCCCGGGGTCTCTGTTGTAAGCCTGTCGGCTCTGTTGGGGTCCCGGGGGCTCTGTTGGGGTCCCGGGGGCTCTGTTGGGGTCCCGGGGGCTCTGTTTGGGTTCCGGGGCCTCCGTGCTGGTTTTTGGGGGCTTTGTTGTTCTCCCGGGGGCTCTGTTGGGGTCCTGGGGGCTCTGTTGGGATCCTGGGGGCTCTGTTCGAGTTCTGGGGTCTCTGTTGTTCTCCCGGGGGCTCTGTAGGGGTCCCCGGGGGCTCTGTTGGGGTTCTGGGGGCTCTGTTGTGGTTATTTTGGCTCTGTTGGGTTCCTGGGGGCTCTGTTGTGGTCCCGGGGGCTCTGTTGTGGTCCTGGAGGTCCTGTTCGTGTCTTGGGGGCTCTGTTGTGGTCCCGGGGGCTCTGTTGTTGTCCCGGGGGGGTCTGTTCGTGTTTTGGGGGCTCCGTTGTGGTCCTGGGGGCTCCGTTGGGGTCCTGGGGGCTCTGTTCGGCTCCTGGTTGCTCTGTTGGGGTCCCAGGGGCTCTGTTGGCGTCCTCGGAGCTTGGTTCGGGTCCCGGGGGCTCCGCTGGGATCCCGGGGGTTCCGTTGGGGTCCCGGGGGTTCCGTTGGGGTCCCGGGGGCTCCGTTCGTGTCCTGGGGGCTCTGTTGGGTTCCCGCGGGCTCTGTTGGGGTCCTGCTGGCTCTGTTGGGGTCCTGCTGGCTCTGTTGGTGTCTTGCTGGCTCTGTTGGGGTCCTGAAGTCTGTGTTGGGTTCCTGGGGGCTCTGTTTGGATCTTGGGAACTCTGTTGGGGTGCCGGGGGCTCTGTTGTGGTCCCGGGGGCTTTGCTGGGGTCTTGGGGCTTCTGTTGGGGTCCCGGGGGGTCTCTTGGGGTCCCGAAGGTTCTGTTGGGGTCCCGGGGTCTCTGTTGTAAGCCTGTCGGCTCTGTTGGGGTCCCGGGGGCTCTGTTGGGGTCCCGGGGGCTCTGTTGGGGTCCCGGGGGCTCTGTTGGGGTCCCGGGGGCTCTGTTGGGGTCCCGGGGGCTTTGCTGGGGTCTTGGGGCTTCTGTTGGGGTCCCGGGGGATATCTTGGGGTCCCGAAGGTTCTGTTGGGGTCCCGGGGTCTCTGTTTTAAGCCTGTCGGCTCTGTTGGATTCCTGGGAGCTCTGTTGGGGTCCTGGGGGCTCTGTTGGGTTCCCGGGGGCTCTGTTTGGGTTCCGTGGCCTCTGTTCTGGTTTTTGGGGTCTTTGTTGTTCTCCCGGGGGCTCTGTTGGGGTCCCCGGGGAATCTGTTGGGGTCCCGGGGGCTCTGTTCGAGTTCTGGGGTCTCTGTTGTTCTCCCGGGGGATCTGTAGGGGTCCCGGGGGCTCTGTTGTTGTCCTGCTGGCTCTGTTGGGGTCCCGGGGGCTCTGTTGGGGTCCCGGGGGCTTTGCTGGGGTCTTGGGGCTTCTGTTGGGTTCCCGGGGGGGTCTCTTGGGGTCCCGAAGGATCTGTTGGGGTCCCGGGGGCTCTGTTGTCGTCCCGGGGGCTCTGTTGGGGTCCTGGGGCATCTGTTCGGGTTTTGGGGGCTCTGTTGTTCCCCTGGGGGCTCTTTTGGGGTCCCGGGGGCTCTGTTGGGGTTCCGGGGCCTCTGTTCTGGTTTTTGGGGTCTTTGTTGTTCTCCCGGGGGCTCTGTTGGGGTCCCGGGGGCTGTGTTGGGGTCCCGGGGGCTCTGTTCGAGATCTGGGGTCTCTGTTGTTCTCCTGGGGGATCTGTAGGGGTCCCGGGTGCTCTGTTGGGGTCCCGGGGGCTCTGTTGTGGTTATTTTGGCTCTGTTGGGTTCCTGGGGGCTCTGTTGTGGTCCCGGGGGCTGTGTTGTGGTCCCAGGGGCTCTGTTGTGGTCCTGGAGGTCCTGTTCGTGTCTTGAGGGCTCTGTTGTGGTCCCGGGGGCTCTGTTGTTGTCCCGGGGGGGTCTGTTCGGGTTTTGGGGGCTCCGTTGTGGTCCTGGGGGCTCTGTTCTGCTCCTGGCTGCTCTGTTGGGGTCCCGGGGGCTCTGTTGGCGTCCTCGGAGCTTGGTTCGGGTCCCGGGGGCTCCGCTGGGGTCCCGGGGGCTCCGTTCGTGTCCTGGGAGCTCCGTTCGTGTCCTGGGGGCTCTGTTGGGGTCCCGCGGGCTTTGTTGTTGTCCTGGTGGCTCTGTTGGGGTCCCGCGGGCTCTGTTGGGGTCCCGCGGGCTCTGTTGGGGTCCCGCGGGCTCTGTTGGGATCCCGCGGCCTCTGTTGGGGTCCCGGGAGCTTGGTTCGTGTTCTGGATGCTCTTTTGGGGTCCTGGGGGCTCTGTTGGGGTCCCGGGGGCTTTGCTGGGCTCTTGGGGCTTCTGTTGGGGTCCCGGGGGGTCTCTTGGGGTCCCGAAGGTTCTGTTGAGGTCCCGGGGTCTCTGTTGTAAGCCTGTCGGCTCTGTTGGATTCCTGAGAGCTCTGTTGGGGTCTCGGGGGCTCTGTTGGGGTCCCGGGGGCTCTGTTTGGGTTCCGGGGCCTCCGTGATGGTTTTTGGGGGCTTTGTTGTTTTCCTGGGGGCTCTGTTGGGATCCTGGGGGCTCTGTTCGAGTTCTGGGGTCTCTGTTGTTCTCCCGGGGGCTCTGTAGGGGTCCCCGGGGGCTCTGTTGGGGTCCCCGGGGGATCTGTTGGGGACCCCGGTGAATCTGTTGGGGTCCCGGGGGATCTGTTGGGGTCCCAGGGGCTTTGCTGGGGTCTTGGGGCTTCTGTTGGGGTCCCGGGGGTTCTCTTGGGGTCCCGAAGGTTCTGTTGGGGTCCCGGGGTCTCTGTTGTAAGCCTGTCGGCTCTGTTGGATTCCTGGGAGCTCTGTTGGGGTCCCGGGGGCTCTGTTGGGGTCCCGGGGGCTCTGTTTGGGTTCCGGGGCCTCCGTGCTGGTTTTTGGGGGCTTTGTTGTTCTCCCGGGGGCTCTGTTGGGGTCCTGGGGGCTCTGTTGGGATCCTGGGGGCTCTGTTCGAGTTCTGGGGTCTCTGTTGTTCTCCCGGGGGCTCTGTAGGGGTCCCCGGGGGCTCTGTTGGGGTTCTGGGGGCTCTGTTGTGGTTATTTTGGCTCTGTTGGGTTCCTGGGGGCTCTGTTGTGGTCCCGGGGGCTCTGTTGTGGTCCTGGAGGTCCTGTTCGTGTCTTGGGGGCTCTGTTGTGGTCCCGGGGGCTCTGTTGTTGTCCCGGGGGGGTCTGTTCGTGTTTTGGGGGCTCCGTTGTGGTCCTGGGGGCTCCGTTGGGGTCCTGGGGGCTCTGTTCGGCTCCTGGTTGCTCTGTTGGGGTCCCAGGGGCTCTGTTGGCGTCCTCGGAGCTTGGTTCGGGTCCCGGGGGCTCCGCTGGGATCCCGGGGGTTCCGTTGGGGTCCCGGGGGTTCCGTTGGGGTCCCGGGGGCTCCGTTCGTGTCCTGGGGGCTCTGTTGGGTTCCCGCGGGCTCTGTTGGGGTCCTGCTGGCTCTGTTGGGGTCCTGCTGGCTCTGTTGGTGTCTTGCTGGCTCTGTTGGGGTCCTGAAGTCTGTGTTGGGTTCCTGGGGGCTCTGTTTGGATCTTGGGAACTCTGTTGGGGTCCCGGGGGCTCTGTTGAAGTCCCTGGGGCTCTGTTGAGGTCCCGGGGTCTTCGCTGGGGTAAAGGGGGTCCCTGTTGGGGTCCTGGGGGCTCTGTTGTGGTCCTGGGGGCTCTGTTGGGGTCCCGGGGTCTTCGCTGGGGTAATGGGGGCCCTGTTGGGGTCCCGGGGGCCCTGTTGGGGTCCCAGGGTCTCTGTTGGGGTTTTTGGGGTCTTCGCTGGTGTCCCGGGGGCTCTTTTGGGGTCCCAGGTTCTTCGCTGGGGTAAAGAGGGTCCCTGTTGTGGTCCTGGGGGCTCTGTTGGGGTCCTGGGGGCTCTGTTGGGGTCCTGGGGGCTCTGTTGGGGTCCTGGGGGCTCTGTTGGGGTCGCGGGGGCTTGGTTCGTGTTCTGGATGCTCTGTTGGGGTCCTGGGGGCTCTGTTGGGGTCCTGGGGGCTCTGTTGGTGTCCTGAAAGCTCTGTTCGAGTTCTGGGGTCTCTGTTGGGGTCCTGCGGGTTCTGTTGGGGTCCTGGGGGCTCCGTGGTGGTCCTGGGGGCTTTGTTGTTTTTTTCGCAGCTTTATCTGTCACAGGGATCTCTGTCGGGGTCCTGGGGACTCTGTCGGGGTCCTGGGGACTCTGTTGGGGTCCTGGGGACTCTGTTGGGGTCCTGGGGTTCTGTTGGGGTCCTGGGGGCTCTGTTGTCGTCCCGGGGGCTCTGTTGTCGTCCCGGGGGCTCTGTTGGGGTCCTGGGGCATCTGTTCGGGTTTTGGGGGCTCTGTTGTTCCCCTGGGGGCTCTGTTGGGGTCCCGTGGGCTCTGTTGGGGTTCCGGGGCGTCTGTTCTGGTTTTTGGGGTCTTTGTTGTTCTCCCGGGGGCTCTGTTGGGGTCCCGGGGGCTCTGTTGTGGTCCCGGGGGCTGTGTTGTGGTCCCGGGGGCTCTGTTGTGGTCCTGGAGGTCCTGTTTGTGTCTTGGGGGCTCTGTTGTGGTCCCGGGGGCTCTGTTGTTGTCCCGGGGGGGTCTGTTCGGGTTTTGGGGGCTCCGTTGGGGTCCTGGGGGCTCCGTTGGGGTCCTGGGGGCTCTGTTCGGCTCCTGGTTGCTCTGTTGGGGTCCTGGGAGCTCTGTTGGCGTCCTCGGAGCTTGGTTCGGGTCCCGGGGGCTCCGCTGGGGTCCCGGGGGCTCCGTTCGTGTCCTGGGAGCTCCGTTCGTGTCCTGGGGGCTCTGTTGGGGTCCCGCGGGCTCTGTTGTTGTCCTGCTGGCTCTGTTGTTGTCCTGCTGGCTCTGTTGGGGTCCTGGTGGCTCTGTTGGGGTCCCGCGGGCTCTGTTGGGGTCCCGCGGGCTCTGTTGGGATCCCGCGGCCTCTGTTGGGGTCCCGGGAGCTTGGTTCAGGTCCTGGGGGCTCTGTTGGTGTCCTGGGGGCTCTGTTGGTGTCCTGGGGGCTCTGTTGGGGTGCCGGGGGCTCTGTTGTGGTCCCGGGGGCTTTGCTGGGGTCTTGGGGCTTCTGTTGGGGTCCCGGGGGGGCTCTTGGGGTCCCGAAGGTTCTGTTGGGGTCCCGGGGTCTCTGTTGTAAGCCTGTCGGCTCTGTTGGGGTCCCGGGGGCTCTGTTGGGGTCCCGGGGGCTCTGTTGGGGTCCCGGGGGCTCTGTTGGGGTCCCGGGGGCTTTGCTGGGGTCTTGGGGCTTCTGTTGGGGTCCCGGGGGATATCTTGGGGTCCCGAAGGTTCTGTTGGGGTCCCGGGGTCTCTGTTTTAAGCCTGTCGGCTCTGTTGGATTCCTGGGAGCTCTGTTGGATTCCTGGGAGCTCTGTTGGGGTCCTGGGGGCTCTGTTGGGTTCCCGGGGGCTCTGTTTGGGTTCCGTGGCCTCTGTTCTGGTTTTTGGGGTCTTTGTTGTTCTCCCGGGGGATCTGTTGGGGTCCCCGGGGAATCTGTTGGGGTCCCGGGGGCTCTGTTCGAGTTCTGGGGTCTCTGTTGTTCTCCCGGGGGATCTGTAGGGGTCCCGGGTGCTCTGTTGTTTTCCTGCTGGCTCTGTTGGGGTCCCGGGGGCTCTGTTGGGGTCCCGGGGGCTTTGCTGGGGTCTTGGGGCTTCTGTTGGGGTCCCGGGGGGGTCTCTTGGGGTCCCGAAGGATCTGTTGGGGTCCCGGGGGCTCTGTTGTCGTCCCGGGGGCTCTGTTGGGGTCCTGGGGCATCTGTTCGGGTTTTTGGGGGCTCTGTTGTTCCCCTGGGGGCTCTTTTGGGGTCCCGGGGGCTCTGTTGGGGTTCCGGGGCCTCTGTTCTGGTTTTTGGGGTCTTTGTTGTTCTCCCGGGGGCTCTGTTGGGGTCCCGGGGGCTGTGTTGGGGTCCCGGGGGCTCTGTTCGAGATCTGGGGTCTCTGTTGTTCTCCTGGGGGATCTGTAGGGGTCCCGGTGCTCTGTTGGGGTCCCGGGGGCTCTGTTGTGGTTATTTTGGCTCTGTTGGGTCCCTGGGGGCTCTGTTGTGGTCCCGGGGGCTGTGTTGTGGTCCCAGGGGCTCTGTTGTGGTCCTGGAGGTCCTGTTCGTGTCTTGGGGGCTCTGTTGTGGTCCCGGGGGCTCTGTTGTTGTCCCGGGGGGGTCTGTTCGGGTTTTGGGGGCTCCGTTGTGGTCCTGGGGCTCTGTTCTGCTCCTGGCTGCTCTGTTGGGGTCCCGGGGGCTCTGTTGGCGTCCTCGGAGCTTGGTTCGGGTCCCGGGGGCTCCGCTGGGGTCCCGGGGGCTCCGTTCGTGTCCTGGGAGCTCCGTTCGTGTCCTGGTGTCTCTGTTGGGGTCCCGCGGGCTTTGTTGTTGTCCTGGTGGCTCTGTTGGGGTCCTGGTGTCTCTGTTGGGGTCCCGCGGGCTCTGTTGGGGTCCCGCGGGCTCTGTTGGGATCCCGCGGCCTCTGTTGGGGTCCCGGGAGCTTGGTTCGTGTTCTGGATGTTCTGTTGGTGTCCTGGGGCTCTGTTGGTGTCCTGGGGGCTCTGTTGGGGTGCCGGGGGCTCTGTTGTGGTCCTGGGGGCTTTGCTGGGGTCTTGGGGCTTCTGTTGGGGTCCCGGGGGGTCTCTTGGGGTCCCGAAGGTTCTGTTGGGGTCCCGGGGTCTCTGTTGTAAGCCTGTCGGCTCTGTTGGGGTCCCGGGGGCTCTGTTGGGGTCCCGTGGGCTCTGTTGGGGTCCTGGGGGCTCTGTTGGGGTCCTGGGGGCTCTGTTGGGGTCCCGGGGGCTCTGTTGGGGTCCCGGGGGCTTTGCTGGGGTCTTGGGGCTTCTGTTGGGGTCCCGGGGGATATCTTGGGGTCCCGAAGGTTCTGTTGGGGTCCCGGGGTCTCTGTTTTAAGCCTGTCGGCTCTGTTGGATTCCTGGGAGCTCTGTTGGGGTCCTGGGGGCTCTGTTGGGTTCCCGGGGCTCTGTTTGGGTTCCGTGGCCTCTGTTCTGGTTTTTGGGTCTTTGTTGTTCTCCCGGGGGCTCTGTTGGGGTCCCGGGGGCTCTGTTCGAGTTCTGGGGGCTCTGTTGGGGTTCCGGGGGCTCTGTTCGAGTTCTGGGGTCTCTGTTGTTCTCCCGGGGGATCTGTAGGGGTCCCGGGGGCTCTGTTGTTGTCCTGCTGGCTCTGTTGGGGTCCCGCGGGCTCTGTTGGGGTCCCGGGGGCTCTGTTGGGGTCCCGGGGGCTTTGCTGGGGTCTTGGGGCTTCTGTTGTGGTCCCGGGGGGGTCTCTTGGGGTCCCGAAGGATCTGTTGGGGTCCCGGGGGCTCTGTTGTCGTCCCGGGGGCTCTGTTGGGGTCCTGGGGCATCTGTTCGGGTTTTGGGGGCTCTGTTGTTCCCCTGGGGGCTCTTTTGGGGTCCCGGGGGCTCTGTTGGGGTTCCGGGGCCTCTGTTCTGGTTTTTGGTGTCTTTGTTGTTCTCCCGGGGGCTCTGTTGGGGTCCCGGGGGCTGTGTTGGGGTCCCGGGGGCTCTGTTCGAGATCTGGGGTCTCTGTTGTTCTCCTGGGGGATCTGTAGGGGTCCCGGGTGCTCTGTTGGGGTCCCGGGGGCTCTGTTGTGGTTATTTTGGCTCTGTTGGGTTCCTGGGGGCTCTGTTGTGGTCCCGGGGGCTGTGTTGTGGTCCCAGGGGCTCTGTTGTGGTCCTGGAGGTCCTGTTCGTGTCTTGAGGGCTCTGTTGTGGTCCCGGGGCTCTGTTGTTGTCCCGGGGGGGTCTGTTCGGGTTTTGGGGGCTCCGTTGGGGTCCTGGGGGCTCTGTTCTGCTCCTGGCTGCTCTGTTGGGGTCCCGGGGGCTCTGTTGGCGTCCTCGGAGCTTGGTTCGGGTCCCGGGGGCTCCGCTGGGGTCCCGGGGGCTCCGTCCGTGTCCTGGGAGCTCCGTTCGTGTCCTGGGGGCTCTGTTGGGGTCCCGCGGGCTTTGTTGTTGTCCTGGTGGCTCTGTTGGGTCCTGGTGTCTCTGTTGGGGTCCCGCGGGCTCTGTTGGGGTCCCGCGGGCTCTGTTGGGATCCCGCGGCCTCTGTTGGGGTCCCGGGAGCTTGGTTCGTGTTCTGGATGCTCTGTTGGGGTCCTGGGGGCTCTGTTGGGGTCCCGGGGGCTTTGCTGGGCTCTTGGGGCTTCTGTTGGGGTCCCGGGGGGTCTCTTGGGGTCCCGAAGGTTCTGTTGAGGTCCCGGGGTCTCTGTTGTAAGCCTGTCGGCTCTGTTGGATTCCTGAGAGCTCTGTTGGGTCTCGGGGGCTCTGTTGGGGTCCCGGGGGCTCTGTTTGGGTTCCGGGGCCTCCGTGATGGTTTTTGGGGGCTTTGTTGTTTTCCTGGGGGCTCTGTTGGGATCCTGGGGGCTCTGTTCGAGTTCTGGGGTCTCTGTTGTTCTCCCGGGGGCTCTGTAGGGGTCCCCGGGGGCTCTGTTGGGGTCCCCGGGGGATCTGTTGGGGTCCCCGGGGGATCTGTTGGGGTCCCGGGGGATCTGTTGGGGTCCCAGGGGCTTTGCTGGGGTCTTGGGGCTTCTGTTGGGGTCCCGGGGGTTCTCTTGGGGTCCCGAAGGTTCTGTTGGGGTCCCGGGGTCTCTGTTGTAAGCCTGTCGGCTCTGTTGGGGTCCCGGGGCTCTGTTGGGGTCCCGGGGGCTCTGTTGGGGTCCCGGGGGCTCTGTTTGGGTTCCGGGGCCTCCGTGCTGGTTTTTGGGGGCTTTGTTGTTCTCCCGGGGGCTCTGTTGGGGTCCTGGGGGCTCTGTTGGGATCCTGGGGGCTCTGTTCGAGTTCTGGGGTCTCTGTTGTTCTCCCGGGGGCTCTGTAGGGGTCCCCGGGGGCTCTGTTGGGGTTCTGGGGGCTCTGTTGTGGTTATTTTGGCTCTGTTGGGTTCCTGGGGGCTCTGTTGTGGTCCCGGGGGCTCTGTTGTGGTCCTGGAGGTCCTGTTCGTGTCTTGA
>NW_027448922.1:0-35402 GCF_030867145.1 Opisthocomus hoazin
AGCAGGGCTGCCGGAGGCTCCCTCCACGGAGCCCCAAAGATACGTCTGACGTTTGAGGTGGCAAGACAAGCAAGCAGCCCCAGGCTCTGTGCCTCTGTGCGAGCAGTGCCATGGGCAGATGAGGCTGAGCAACAGCTTTCCAGGCTAGCTCCTTCTGGCTGCCAGCTATCTGCAGACGTTCGCATTTTCGGAGCAGGGCTGCCGGAGGCTCCCTCCACGGACCTCCAAAGATACGTCTGACGTTTGAGGTGGCAAGACAAGCAAGCAGCCCCAGTCTCTGTGCCTCTGTGCGAGCAGTGCCATGGGCAGATGAGGCTGAGCAACAGCTTTCCAGGCTAGCTCCTTCTGGCTGCGAACTATCTGCAGACGTTCGCATTTTCGGAGCAGGGCTGCCGGAGGCTCCCTCCACGGAGCCCCAAAGATACGTCTGACGTTTGAGGTGGCAAGACAAGCAAGCAGCCCCAGTCTCTGTGCCTCTGTGCGAGCAGTGCCATGGGCAGATGAGGCTGAGCAACAGCTTTCCAGGCTAGCTCCTTCTGGCTGCCAGCTATCTGCAGACGTTCGCATTTTCGGAGCAGGGCTGCCGGAGGCTCCCTCCACAGACCTCCAAAGATACGTCTGACGTTTGAGGTGGCAAGACAAGCAAGCAGCCCCAGTCTCTGTGCCTCTGTGCGAGCAGTGCCATGGGCAGATGAGGCTGAGCAACAGCTTTCCAGGCTAGCTCCTTCTGGCTGCCAGCTATCCGCAGACGTTCGCATTTTCGGAGCAGGGCTGCCGGAGGCTCCCTCCACGGAGCCCCAAAGATACGTCTGACGTTTGAGGTGGCAAGACAAGCAAGCAGCCCCAGTCTCTGTGCCTCTGTGCGAGCAGTGCCATGGGCAGATGAGGCTGAGCAAGAGCTTTCCAGGCTAGCTCCTTCTGACTGCGAGCTATCTGCAGACGTTCGTATTTTCAGACCAGGGCTGCCGGAGGCTCCCTCCACGGAGCCCCAAAGATACGTCTGATGTTTGAGGTGGCAAGACAAGCAAGCAGCCCCAGTCTCTGTGCCTCTGTGCGAGCAGTGCCATGGGCAGATGAGGCTGAGCAACAGCTTTCCAGGCTAGCTCCTTCTGACTGCGAGCTATCTGCAGACGTTCGCATTTTCGGAGCAGGGCTGCCGGAGGCTCCCTCCACGGACCTCCAAGGATACGTCTGACGTTTGAGGTGGCAAGACAAGCAAGCAGCCCCAGTCTCTGTGCCTCTGTGCGAGCAGTGCCATGGGCAGATGAGGCTGAGCAAGAGCTTTCCAGGCTAGCTCCTTCTGGCTGCGAGCTATCTGCAGACGTTCGCATTTTCGGAGCAGGGCTGCCGGAGGCTCCCTCCACGGACCTCCAAAGATACGTCTGACGTTTGAGGTGGCAAGACAAGCAAGCAGCCCCAGTCTCTGTGCCTCTGTGCGAGCAGTGCCATGGGCAGATGAGGCTGAGCAACAGCTTTCCAGGCTAGCTCCTTCTGGCTGCCAGCTATCTGCAGACGTTCGCATTTTCGGAGCAGGGCTGCCGGAGGCTCCCTCCACGGACCTCCAAAGATACGTCTGACGTTTGAGGTGGCAAGACAAGCAAGCAGCCCCAGTCTCTGTGCCTCTGTGCGAGCAGTGCCATGGGCAGATGAGGCTGAGCAACAGCTTTCCAGGCTAGCTCCTTCTGGCTGCCAGCTATCTGCAGACGTTCGCATTTTCGGAGCAGGGCTGCCGGAGGCTCCCTCCACGGACCTCCAAAGATACGTCTGACGTTTGAGGTGGCAAGACAAGCAAGCAGCCCCAGTCTCTGTGCCTCTGTGCGAGCAGTGCCATGGGCAGATGAGGCTGAGCAACAGCTTTCCAGGCTAGCTCCTTCTGGCTGCCAGCTATCTGCAGACGTTCGCATTTTCGGAGCAGGGCTGCCGGAGGCTCCCTCCACGGACCTCCAAAGATAGGTCTGACGTTTGAGGTGGCAAGACAAGCAAGCAGCCCCAGTCTCTGTGCCTCTGTGCGAGCAGTGCCATGGGCAGATGAGGCTGAGCAACAGCTTTCCAGGCTAGCTCCTTCTGGCTGCCAGCTATCTGCAGACGTTCGCATTTTCGGAGCAGGGCTGCCGGAGGCTCCCTCCACGGACCTCCAAAGATACGTCTGACGTTTGAGGTGGCAAGACAAGCAAGCAGCCCCAGTCTCTGTGCCTCTGTGCGAGCAGTGCCATGGGCAGATGAGGCTGAGCAACAGCTTTCCAGGCTAGCTCCTTCTGGCTGCCAGCTATCTGCAGACGTTCGCATTTTCGGAGCAGGGCTGCCGGAGGCTCCCTCCACGGACCTCCAAAGATACGTCTGACGTTTGAGGTGGCAAGACAAGCAAGCAGCCCCAGTCTCTGTGCCTCTGTGCGAGCAGTGCCATGGGCAGATGAGGCTGAGCAAGAGCTTTCCAGGCTAGCTCCTTCTGGCTGCCAGCTATCTGCAGACGTTCGCATTTTCGGAGCAGGGCTGCCGGAGGCTCCCTCCACGGACCTCCAAAGATACGTCTGACGTTTGAGGTGGCAAGACAAGCAAGCAGCCCCAGTCTCTGTGCCTCTGTGCGAGCAGTGCCATGGGCAGATGAGGCTGAGCAACAGCTTTCCAGGCTAGCTCCTTCTGGCTGCCAGCTATCTGCAGACGTTCGCATTTTCGGAGCAGGGGTGCCGGAGGCTCCCTCCACGGACCTCCAAAGATACGTCTGACGTTTGAGGTGGCAAGACAAGCAAGCAGCCCCAGTCTCTGTGCCTCTGTGCGAGCAGTGCCATGGGCAGATGAGGCTGAGCAACAGCTTTCCAGGCTAGCTCCTTCTGGCTGCCAGCTATCTGCAGACGTTCGCATTTTCGGAGCAGGGCTGCCGGAGGCTCCCTCCACGGACCTCCAAAGATACGTCTGACGTTTGAGGTGGCAAGACAAGCAAGCAGCCCCAGTCTCTGTGCCTCTGTGCGAGCAGTGCCATGGGCAGATGAGGCTGAGCAAGAGCTTTCCAGGCTAGCTCCTTCTGGCTGCGAGCTATCTGCAGACGTTCGCATTTTCGGAGCAGGGCTGCCGGAGGCTCCCTCCACAGACCTCCAAAGATACGTCTGACGTTTGAGGTGGCAAGACAAGCAAGCAGCCCCAGTCTCTGTGCCTCTGTGCAAGCAGTGCCATGGGCAGATGAGGCTGAGCAACAGCTTTCCAAGCTAGCTCCTTCTGGCTGCCAGCTATCTGCAGACGTTCGCATTTTCGGAGCAGGGCTGCCGGAGGCTCCCTCCACGGACCTCCAAAGATACGTCTGACGTTTGAGGTGGCAAGACAAGCAAGCAGCCCCAGGCTCTGTGCCTCTGTGCGAGCAGTGCCATGGGCAGATGAGGCTGAGCAACAGCTTTCCAGGCTAGCTCCTTCTGGCTGCCAGCTATCTGCAGACGTTCGCATTTTCGGAGCAGGGCTGCCGGAGGCTCCCTCCACGGAGCCCCAAAGATACGTCTGACGTTTGAGGTGGCAAGACAAGCAAGCAGCCCCAGTCTCTGTGCCTCTGTGCGAGCAGTGCCATGGGCAGATGAGGCTGAGCAACAGCTTTCCAGGCTAGCTCCTTCTGGCTGCGAACTATCTGCAGACGTTCGCATTTTCGGAGCAGGGCTGCCGGAGGCTCCCTCCACGGAGCCCCAAAGATACGTCTGACGTTTGAGGTGGCAAGACAAGCAAGCAGCCCCAGTCTCTGTGCCTCTGTGCGAGCAGTGCCATGGGCAGATGAGGCTGAGCAACAGCTTTCCAGGCTAGCTCCTTCTGGCTGCCAGCTATCTGCAGACGTTCGCATTTTCGGAGCAGGGCTGCCGGAGGCTCCCTCCACGGACCTCCAAAGATACGTCTGACGTTTGAGGTGGCAAGACAAGCAATCAGCCCCAGTCTCTGTGCCTCTGTGCGAGCAGTGCCATGGGCAGATGAGGCTGAGCAAGAGCTTTCCAGGCTAGCTCCTTCTGGCTGCGAGCTATCTGCAGACGTTCGCATTTTCGGAGCAGGGCTGCCGGAGGCTCCCTCCACAGACCTCCAAAGATACGTCTGACGTTTGAGGTGGCAAGACAAGCAAGCAGCCCCAGTCTCTGTGCCTCTGTGCGAGCAGTGCCATGGGCAGATGAGGCTGAGCAAGAGCTTTCCAGGCTAGCTCCTTCTGGCTGCCAGCTATCTGCAGACGTTCGCATTTTCGGAGCAGGGCTGCCGGAGGCTCCCTCCACGGAGCCCCAAAGATACGTCTGACGTTTGAGGTGGCAAGACAAGCAAGCAGCCCCAGTCTCTGTGCCTCTGTGCGAGCAGTGCCATGGGCAGATGAGGCTGAGCAACAGCTTTCCAGGCTAGCTCCTTCTGGCTGCCAGCTATCTGCAGACGTTCGCATTTTCAGAGCAGGGCTGCCGGAGGCTCCCTCCACAGACCTCCAAAGATACGTCTGACGTTTGAGGTGGCAAGACAAGCAAGCAGCCCCAGTCTCTGTGCCTCTGTGCGAGCAGTGCCATGGGCAGATGAGGCTGAGCAACAGCTTTCCAGGCTAGCTCCTTCTGGCTGCCAGCTATCTGCAGACGTTCGCATTTTCGGAGCAGGGCTGCCGGAGGCTCCCTCCACGGAGCCCCAAAGATACGTCTGACGTTTGAGGTGGCAAGACAAGCAAGCAGCCCCAGTCTCTGTGCCTCTGTGCGAGCAGTGCCATGGGCAGATGAGGCTGAGCAACAGCTTTCCAGGCTAGCTCCTTCTGGCTGCCAGCTATCTGCAGACGTTCGTATTTTCAGACCAGGGCTGCCGGAGGCTCCCTCCACGGAGCCCCAAAGATACGTCTGATGTTTGAGGTGGCAAGACAAGCAAGCAGCCCCAGTCTCTGTGCCTCTGTGCGAGCAGTGCCATGGGCAGATGAGGCTGAGCAACAGCTTTCCAGGCTAGCTCCTTCTGGCTGCCAGCTATCTGCAGACGTTCGCATTTTCGGAGCAGGGCTGCCGGAGGCTCCCTCCACGGACCTCCAAGGATACGTCTGACGTTTGAGGTGGCAAGACAAGCAAGCAGCCCCAGTCTCTGTGCCTCTGTGCGAGCAGTGCCATGGGCAGATGACGCTGAGCAACAGCTTTCCAGGCTAGCTCCTTCTGGCTGCCAGCTATCTGCAGACGTTCGCATTTTCGGAGCAGGGCTGCCGGAGGCTCCCTCCACGGACCTCCAAAGATACGTCTGACGTTTGAGGTGGCAAGACAAGCAAGCAGCCCCAGTCTCTGTGCCTCTGTGCGAGCAGTGCCATGGGCAGATGAGGCTGAGCAAGAGCTTTCCAGGCTAGCTCCTTCTGGCTGCCAGCTATCTGCAGACGTTCGCATTTTCGGAGCAGGGCTGCCGGAGGCTCCCTCCACGGAGCCCCAAAGATACGTCTGACGTTTGAGGTGGCAAGACAAGCAAGCAGCCCCAGTCTCTGTGCCTCTGTGCGAGCAGTGCCATGGGCAGATGAGGCTGAGCAACAGCTTTCCAGGCTAGCTCCTTCTGGCTGCCAGCTATCTGCAGACGTTCGCATTTTCGGAGCAGGGCTGCCGGAGGCTCCCTCCACGGACCTCCAAAGATACGTCTGACGTTTGAGGTGGCAAGACAAGCAAGCAGCCCCAGTCTCTGTGCCTCTGTGCGAGCAGTGCCATGGGCAGATGAGGCTGAGCAACAGCTTTCCAGGCTAGCTCCTTCTGGCTGCCAGCTATCTGCAGACGTTCGCATTTTCGGAGCAGGGCTGCCGGAGGCTCCCTCCACAGACCTCCAAAGATACGTCTGACGTTTGAGGTGGCAAGACAAGCAAGCAGCCCCAGTCTCTGTGCCTCTGTGCGAGCAGTGCCATGGGCAGATGAGGCTGAGCAACAGCTTTCCAGGCTAGCTCCTTCTGGCTGCCAGCTATCTGCAGACGTTCGCATTTTCGGAGCAGGGCTGCCAGAGGCTCCCTCCACGGAGCCCCAAAGATACGTCTGACGTTTGAGGTGGCAAGACAAGCAAGCAGCCCCAGTCTCTGTGCCTCTGTGCGAGCAGTGCCATGGGCAGATGAGGCTGAGCAACAGCTTTCCAGGCTAGCTCCTTCTGGCTGCCAGCTATCTGCAGACGTTCACATTTTCGGAGCAGGGCTGCCGGAGGCTCCCTCCACAGACCTCCAAAGATACGTCTGACGTTTGAGGTGGCAAGACAAGCAAGCAGCCCCAGTCTCTGTGCCTCTGTGCGAGCAGTGCCATGGGCAGATGAGGCTGAGCAACAGCTTTCCAGGCTAGCTCCTTCTGGCTGCGAGCTATCTGCAGACGTTCGCATTTTCGGAGCAGGGCTGCCGGAGGCTCCCTCCACGGACCTCCAAGGATACGTCTGACGTTTGAGGTGGCAAGACAAGCAAGCAGCCCCAGTCTCTGTGCCTCTGTGCGAGCAGTGCCATGGGCAGATGAGGCTGAGCAACAGCTTTCCAGGCTAGCTCCTTCTGACTGCCAGCTATCTGCAGACGTTCGTATTTTCAGACCAGGGCTGCCGGAGGCTCCCTCCACGGAGCCCCAAAGATACGTCTGATGTTTGAGGTGGCAAGACAAGCAAGCAGCCCCAGTCTCTGTGCCTCTGTGCGAGCAGTGCCATGGGCAGATGAGGCTGAGCAACAGCTTTCCAGGCTAGCTCCTTCTGGCTGCCAGCTATCTGCAGACGTTCGCATTTTCGGAGCAGGGCTGCCGGAGGCTCCCTCCACGGACCTCCAAGGATACGTCTGACGTTTGAGGTGGCAAGACAAGCAAGCAGCCCCAGTCTCTGTGCCTCTGTGCGAGCAGTGCCATGGGCAGATGACGCTGAGCAACAGCTTTCCAGGCTAGCTCCTTCTGGCTGCCAGCTATCTGCAGACGTTCGCATTTTCGGAGCAGGGCTGCCGGAGGCTCCCTCCACGGACCTCCAAAGATACGTCTGACGTTTGAGGTGGCAAGACAAGCAAGCAGCCCCAGTCTCTGTGCCTCTGTGCGAGCAGTGCCATGGGCAGATGAGGCTGAGCAAGAGCTTTCCAGGCTAGCTCCTTCTGGCTGCCAGCTATCTGCAGACGTTCGCATTTTCGGAGCAGGGCTGCCGGAGGCTCCCTCCACGGACCTCCAAAGATACGTCTGACGTTTGAGGTGGCAAGACAAGCAAGCAGCCCCAGTCTCTGTGCCTCTGTGCGAGCAGTGCCATGGGCAGATGAGGCTGAGCAAGAGCTTTCCAGGCTAGCTCCTTCTGACTGCCAGCTATCTGCAGACGTTCGCATTTTCGGAGCAGGGCTGCCGGAGGCTCCCTCCACGGAGCCCCAAAGATACGTCTGATGTTTGAGGTGGCAAGACAAGCAAGCAGCCCCAGTCTCTGTGCCTCTGTGCGAGCAGTGCCATGGGCAGATGAGGCTGAGCAACAGCTTTCCAGGCTAGCTCCTTCTGGCTGCCAGCTATCTGGAGACGTTCGCATTTTCGGAGCAGGGCTGCCGGAGGCTCCCTCCACGGACCTCCAAGGATACGTCTGACGTTTGAGGTGGCAAGACAAGCAAGCAGCCCCAGTCTCTGTGCCTCTGTGCGAGCAGTGCCATGGGCAGATGACGCTGAGCAACAGCTTTCCAGGCTAGCTCCTTCTGGCTGCCAGCTATCTGCAGACGTTCGCATTTTCGGAGCAGGGCTGCCGGAGGCTCCCTCCACGGACCTCCAAAGATACGTCTGACGTTTGAGGTGGCAAGACAAGCAAGCAGCCCCAGTCTCTGTGCCTCTGTGCGAGCAGTGCCATGGGCAGATGAGGCTGAGCAAGAGCTTTCCAGGCTAGCTCCTTCTGGCTGCCAGCTATCTGCAGACGTTCGCATTTTCGGAGCAGGGCTGCCGGAGGCTCCCTCCACGGACCTCCAAAGATACGTCTGACGTTTGAGGTGGCAAGACAAGCAAGCAGCCCCAGTCTCTGTGCCTCTGTGCGAGCAGTGCCATGGGCAGATGAGGCTGAGCAAGAGCTTTCCAGGCTAGCTCCTTCTGGCTGCCAGCTATCTGCAGACGTTCGCATTTTCGGAGCAGGGCTGCCGGAGGCTCCCTCCACGGAGCCCCAAAGATACGTCTGACGTTTGAGGTGGCAAGACAAGCAAGCAGCCCCAGTCTCTGTGCCTCTGTGCGAGCAGTGCCATGGGCAGATGAGGCTGAGCAACAGCTTTCCAGGCTAGCTCCTTCTGGCTGCCAGCTATCTGCAGACGTTCGCATTTTCGGAGCAGGGCTGCCGGAGGCTCCCTCCACGGACCTCCAAAGATACGTCTGACGTTTGAGGTGGCAAGACAAGCAAGCAGCCCCAGTCTCTGTGCCTCTGTGCGAGCAGTGCCATGGGCAGATGAGGCTGAGCAAGAGCTTTCCAGGCTAGCTCCTTCTGGCTGCCAGCTATCTGCAGACGTTCGCATTTTCGGAGCAGGGCTGCCGGAGGCTCCCTCCACAGACCTCCAAAGATACGTCTGACGTTTGAGGTGGCAAGACAAGCAAGCAGCCCCAGTCTCTGTGCCTCTGTGCGAGCAGTGCCATGGGCAGATGAGGCTGAGCAACAGCTTTCCAGGCTAGCTCCTTCTGGCTGAGAGCTATCTGCAGACGTTCGCATTTTCAGAGCAGGGCTGCCGGAGGTGCCCACCACGGACCTCCAAAGATACGTCTGACGTTTGAGGTGGCAAGACAAGCAAGCAGCCCCAGTCTCTGTGCCTCTGTGCGAGCAGTGCCATGGGCAGATGAGGCTGAGCAACAGCTTTCCAGGCTAGCTCCTTCTGGCTGCCAGCTATCTGCAGACGTTCGCATTTTCGGAGCAGGGCTGCCGGAGGCTCCCTCCACGGACCTCCAAAGATACGTCTGACGTTTGAGGTGGCAAGACAAGCAAGCAGCCCCAGTCTCTGTGCCTCTGTGCGAGCAGTGCCATGGGCAGATGAGGCTGAGCAACAGCTTTCCAGGCTAGCTCCTTCTGGCTGCCAGCTATCTGCAGACGTTCGCATTTTCGGAGCAGGGCTGCCGGAGGCTCCCTCCACGGACCTCCAAAGATAGGTCTGACATTTGAGGTGGCAAGACAAGCAAGCAGCCCCAGTCTCTGTGCCTCTGTGCGAGCAGTGCCATGGGCAGATGAGGCTGAGCAAGAGCTTTCCAGGCTAGCTCCTTCTGGCTGCGAGCTATCTGCAGACGTTCGCATTTTCGGAGCAGGGCTGCCGGAGGCTCCCTCCACGGAGCCCCAAAGATACGTCTGACGTTTGAGGTGGCAAGACAAGCAAGCAGCCCCAGTCTCTGTGCCTCTGTGCGAGCAGTGCCATGGGCAGATGAGGCTGAGCAACAGCTTTCCAGGCTAGCTCCTTCTGGCTGCGAGCTATCTGCAGACGTTCGCATTTTCGGAGCAGGGCTGCCGGAGGCTCCCTCCACGGACCTCCAAAGATACGTCTGACGTTTGAGGTGGCAAGACAAGCAAGCAGCCCCAGTCTCTGTGCCTCTGTGCGAGCAGTGCCATGGGCAGATGAGGCTGAGCAACAGCTTTCCAGGCTAGCTCCTTCTGGCTGCCAGCTATCTGCAGACGTTCGCATTTTCGGAGCAGGGCTGCCGGAGGCTCCCTCCACAGACCTCCAAAGATACGTCTGACGTTTGAGGTGGCAAGACAAGCAAGCAGCCCCAGTCTCTGTGCCTCTGTGCGAGCAGTGCCATGGGCAGATGAGGCTGAGCAACAGCTTTCCAGGCTAGCTCCTTCTGGCTGCCAGCTATCTGCAGACGTTCGCATTTTCGGAGCAGGGCTGCCGGAGGCTCCCTCCACGGAGCCCCAAAGATACGTCTGACGTTTGAGGTGGCAAGACAAGCAAGCAGCCCCAGTCTCTGTGCCTCTGTGCGAGCAGTGCCATGGGCAGATGAGGCTGAGCAACAGCTTTCCAGGCTAGCTCCTTCTGGCTGCCAGCTATCTGCAGACGTTCGCATTTTCGGAGCAGGGCTGCCGGAGGCTCCCTCCACGGACCTCCAAAGATACGTCTGACGTTTGAGGTGGCAAGACAAGCAAGCAGCCCCAGTCTCTGTGCCTCTGTGCGAGCAGTGCCATGGGCAGATGAGGCTGAGCAACAGCTTTCCAGGCTAGCTCCTTCTGGCTGCCAGCTATCTGCAGACGTTCGCATTTTCGGAGCAGGGCTGCCGGAGGCTCCCTCCACAGACCTCCAAAGATACGTCTGACGTTTGAGGTGGCAAGACAAGCAAGCAGCCCCAGTCTCTGTGCCTCTGTGCGAGCAGTGCCATGGGCAGATGAGGCTGAGCAACAGCTTTCCAGGCTAGCTCCTTCTGGCTGCCAGCTATCTGCAGACGTTCGCATTTTCGGAGCAGGGCTGCCGGAGGCTCCCTCCACGGACCTCCAAAGATACGTCTGACGTTTGAGGTGGCAAGACAAGCAAGCAGCCCCAGTCTCTGTGCCTCTGTGCGAGCAGTGCCATGGGCAGATGAGGCTGAGCAACAGCTTTCCAGGCTAGCTCCTTCTGGCTGCCAGCTATCTGCAGACGTTCGCATTTTCGGAGCAGGGCTGCCGGAGGCTCCCTCCACGGACCTCCAAAGATACGTCTGACGTTTGAGGTGGCAAGACAAGCAAGCAGCCCCAGTCTCTGTGCCTCTGTGCGAGCAGTGCCATGGGCAGATGAGGCTGAGCAACAGCTTTCCAGGCTAGCTCCTTCTGCTGCGAACTATCTGCAGACGTTCGCATTTTCGGAGCAGGGCTGCCGGAGGCTCCCTCCACGGACCTCCAAAGATACGTCTGACGTTTGAGGTGGCAAGACAAGCAAGCAGCCCCAGTCTCTGTGCCTCTGTGCGAGCAGTGCCATGGGCAGATGAGGCTGAGCAACAGCTTTCCAGGCTAGCTCCTTCTGGCTGCCAGCTATCTGCAGACGTTCGCATTTTCGGAGCAGGGCTGCCGGAGGCTCCCTCCACGGACCTCCAAAGATACGTCTGACGTTTGAGGTGGCAAGACAAGCAAGCAGCCCCAGTCTCTGTGCCTCTGTGCGAGCAGTGCCATGGGCAGATGAGGCTGAGCAACAGCTTTCCAGGCTAGCTCCTTCTGGCTGCGAGCTATCTGCAGACGTTCGCATTTTCGGAGCAGGGCTGCCGGAGGCTCCCTCCACGGACCTCCAAAGATACGTCTGACGTTTGAGGTGGCAAGACAAGCAAGCAGCCCCAGTCTCTGTGCCTCTGTGCGAGCAGTGCCATGGGCAGATGAGGCTGAGCAACAGCTTTCCAGGCTAGCTCCTTCTGGCTGCCAGCTATCTGCAGACGTTCGCATTTTCGGAGCAGGGCTGCCGGAGGCTCCCTCCACGGAGCCCCAAAGATACGTCTGACGTTTGAGGTGGCAAGACAAGCAAGCAGCCCCAGTCTCTGTGCCTCTGTGCGAGCAGTGCCATGGGCAGATGAGGCTGAGCAACAGCTTTCCAGGCTAGCTCCTTCTGGCTGCCAGCTATCTGCAGACGTTCGCATTTTCGGAGCAGGGCTGCCGGAGGCTCCCTCCACGGACCTCCAAAGATACGTCTGACGTTTGAGGTGGCAAGACAAGCAAGCAGCCCCAGTCTCTGTGCCTCTGTGCGAGCAGTGCCATGGGCAGATGAGGCTGAGCAACAGCTTTCCAGGCTAGCTCCTTCTGGCTGCCAGCTATCTGCAGACGTTCGCATTTTCTGAGCAGGGCTGCCGGAGGCTCCCTCCACAGACCTCCAAAGATACGTCTGACGTTTGAGGTGGCAAGACAAGCAAGCAGCCCCAGTCTCTGTGCCTCTGTGCGAGCAGTGCCATGGGCAGATGAGGCTGAGCAACAGCTTTCCAGGCTAGCTCCTTCTGGCTGCGAGCTATCTGCAGACGTTCGCATTTTCGGAGCAGGGCTGCCGGAGGCTCCCTCCACGGAGCCCCAAAGATATGTCTGACGTTTGAGGTGGCAAGACAAGCAAGCAGCCCCAGTCTCTGTGCCTCTGTGCGAGCAGTGCCATGGGCAGATGAGGCTGAGCAAGAGCTTTCCAGGCTAGCTCCTTCTGGCTGCCAGCTATCTGCAGACGTTCGCATTTTCGGAGCAGGGCTGCCGGAGGCTCCCTCCACGGAGCCCCAAAGATACGTCTGACGTTTGAGGTGGCAAGACAAGCAAGCAGCCCCAGTCTCTGTGCCTCTGTGCGAGCAGTGCCATGGGCAGATGAGGCTGAGCAACAGCTTTCCAGGCTAGCTCCTTCTGGCTGCGAGCTATCTGCAGACGTTCGCATTTTCGGAGCAGGGCTGCCGGAGGCTCCCTCCACGGACCTCCAAAGATACGTCTGACGTTTGAGGTGGCAAGACAAGCAAGCAGCCCCAGTCTCTGTGCCTCTGTGCGAGCAGTGCCATGGGCAGATGAGGCTGAGCAACAGCTTTCCAGGCTAGCTCCTTCTGGCTGCCAGCTATCTGCAGACGTTCGCATTTTCGGAGCAGGGCTGCCGGAGGCTCCCTCCACAGACCTCCAAAGATACGTCTGACGTTTGAGGTGGCAAGACAAGCAAGCAGCCCCAGTCTCTGTGCCTCTGTGCGAGCAGTGCCATGGGCAGATGAGGCTGAGCAACAGCTTTCCAGGCTAGCTCCTTCTGGCTGCGAGCTATCTGCAGACGTTCGCATTTTCGGAGCAGGGCTGCCGGAGGCTCCCTCCACGGAGCCCCAAAGATACGTCTGACGTTTGAGGTGGCAAGACAAGCAAGCAGCCCCAGTCTCTGTGCCTCTGTGCGAGCAGTGCCATGGGCAGATGAGGCTGAGCAAGAGCTTTCCAGGCTAGCTCCTTCTGGCTGCCAGCTATCTGCAGACGTTCGCATTTTCGGAGCAGGGCTGCCGGAGGCTCCCTCCACGGACCTCCAAAGATACGTCTGACGTTTGAGGTGGCAAGACAAGCAAGCAGCCCCAGTCTCTGTGCCTCTGTGCGAGCAGTGCCATGGGCAGATGAGGCTGAGCAAGAGCTTTCCAGGCTAGCTCCTTCTGGCTGCCAGCTATCTGCAGACGTTCGCATTTTCGGAGCAGGGCTGCCGGAGGCTCACTCCACGGACCTCCAAAGATACGTCTGACGTTTGAGGTGGCAAGACAAGCAAGCAGCCCCAGTCTCTGTGCCTCTGTGCGAGCAGTGCCATGGGCAGATGAGGCTGAGCAACAGCTTTCCAGGCTAGCTCCTTCTGGCTGCCAGCTATCTGCAGACGTTCGCATTTTCGGAGCAGGGCTGCCGGAGGCTCCCTCCACGGACCTCCAAAGATACGTCTGACGTTTGAGGTGGCAAGACAAGCAAGCAGCCCCAGTCTCTGTGCCTCTGTGCGAGCAGTGCCATGGGCAGATGAGGCTGAGCAACAGCTTTCCAGGCTAGCTCCTTCTGGCTGCCAGCTATCTGCAGACGTTCGCATTTTCGGAGCAGGGCTGCCGGAGGCTCCCTCCACAGACCTCCAAAGATACGTCTGACGTTTGAGGTGGCAAGACAAGCAAGCAGCCCCAGTCTCTGTGCCTCTGTGCGAGCAGTGCCATGGGCAGATGAGGCTGAGCAACAGCTTTCCAGGCTAGCTCCTTCTGGCTGCCAGCTATCTGCAGACGTTCGCATTTTCGGAGCAGGGCTGCCGGAGGCTCCCTCCACGGAGCCCCAAAGATACGTCTGACGTTTGAGGTGGCAAGACAAGCAAGCAGCCCCAGTCTCTGTGCCTCTGTGCGAGCAGTGCCATGGGCAGATGAGGCTGAGCAACAGCTTTCCAGGCTAGCTCCTTCTGGCTGCGAGCTATCTGCAGACGTTCGCATTTTCGGAGCAGGGCTGCCGGAGGCTCCCTCCACGGACCTCCAAAGATACGTCTGACGTTTGAGGTGGCAAGACAAGCAAGCAGCCCCAGTCTCTGTGCCTCTGTGCGAGCAGTGCCATGGGCAGATGAGGCTGAGCAACAGCTTTCCAGGCTAGCTCCTTCTGGCTGCCAGCTATCTGCAGACGTTCGCATTTTCGGAGCAGGGCTGCCGGAGGCTCCCTCCACGGACCTCCAAAGATACGTCTGACGTTTGAGGTGGCAAGACAAGCAAGCAGCCCCAGTCTCTGTGCCTCTGTGCGAGCAGTGCCATGGGCAGATGCGGCTGAGCAACAGCTTTCCAGGCTAGCTCCTTCTGGCTGCCAGCTATCTGCAGACGTTCGCATTTTCGGAGCAGGGCTGCCGGAGGCTCCCTCCACGGAGCCCCAAAGATACGTCTGACGTTTGAGGTGGCAAGACAAGCAAGCAGCCCCAGTCTCTGTGCCTCTGTGCGAGCAGTGCCATGGGCAGATGAGGCTGAGCAAGAGCTTTCCAGGCTAGCTCCTTCTGGCTGCCAGCTATCTGCAGACGTTCGCATTTTCGGAGCAGGGCTGCCGGAGGCTCCCTCCACAGACCTCCAAAGATACGTCTGACGTTTGAGGTGGCAAGACAAGCAAGCAGCCCCAGTCTCTGTGCCTCTGTGCGAGCAGTGCCATGGGCAGATGAGGCTGAGCAAGAGCTTTCCAGGCTAGCTCCTTCTGGCTGCCAGCTATCTGCAGACGTTCGCATTTTGGGAGCAGGGCTGCCGGAGGCTCCATCCACGGACCTCCAAAGATACGTCTGACGTTTGAGGTGGCAAGACAAGCAAGCAGCCCCAGTCTCTGTGCCTCTGTGCGAGCAGTGCCATGGGCAGATGAGGCTGAGCAACAGCTTTCCAGGCTAGCTCCTTCTGGCTGCGAGCTATCTGCAGACGTTCGCATTTTCGGAGCAGGGCTGCCGGAGGCTCCCTCCACGGAGCCCCAAAGATACGTCTGACGTTTGAGGTGGCAAGACAAGCAAGCAGCCCCAGTCTCTGTGCCTCTGTGCGAGCAGTGCCATGGGCAGATGAGGCTGAGCAAGAGCTTTCCAGGCTAGCTCCTTCTGGCTGCGAGCTATCTGCAGACGTTCGCATTTTCGGAGCAGGGCTGCCGGAGGCTCCCTCCACGGAGCCCCAAAGATACGTCTGACGTTTGAGGTGGCAAGACAAGCAAGCAGCCCCAGTCTCTGTGCCTCTGTGCGAGCAGTGCCATGGGCAGATGAGGCTGAGCAAGAGCTTTCCAGGCTAGCTCCTTCTGGCTGCCAGCTATCTGCAGACGTTCGCATTTTCGGAGCAGGGCTGCCGGAGGCTCCCTCCACAGACCTCCAAAGATACGTCTGACGTTTGAGGTGGCAAGACAAGCAAGCAGCCCCAGTCTCTGTGCCTCTGTGCGAGCAGTGCCATGGGCAGATGAGGCTGAGCAACAGCTTTCCAGGCTAGCTCCTTCTGGCTGCGAGCTATCTGCAGACGTTCGCATTTTCGGAGCAGGGCTGCCGGAGGCTCCCTCCACGGAGCCCCAAAGATACGTCTGACGTTTGAGGTGGCAAGACAAGCAAGCAGCCCCAGTCTCTGTGCCTCTGTGCGAGCAGTGCCATGGGCAGATGAGGCTGAGCAACAGCTTTCCAGGCTAGCTCCTTCTGGCTGCCAGCTATCTGCAGACGTTCGCATTTTCGGAGCAGGGCTGCCAGAGGCTCCCTCCACGGACCTCCAAAGATACGTCTGACGTTTGAGGTGGCAAGACAAGCAAGCAGCCCCAGTCTCTGTGCCTCTGTGCGAGCAGTGCCATGGGCAGATGAGGCTGAGCAACAGCTTTCCAGGCTAGCTCCTTCTGGCTGCGAGCTATCTGCAGACGTTCGCATTTTCGGAGCAGGGCTGCCGGAGGCTCCCTCCACGGACCTCCAAAGATACGTCTGACGTTTGAGGTGGCAAGACAAGCAAGCAGCCCCAGTCTCTGTGCCTCTGTGCGAGCAGTGCCATGGGCAGATGAGGCTGAGCAACAGCTTTCCAGGCTAGCTCCTTCTGGCTGCCAGCTATCTGCAGACGTTCGCATTTTCGGAGCAGGGCTGCCGGAGGCTCCCTCCACGGACCTCCAAAGATACGTCTGACGTTTGAGGTGGCAAGACAAGCAAGCAGCCCCAGTCTCTGTGCCTCTGTGCGAGCAGTGCCATGGGTAGATGAGGCTGAGCAACAGCTTTCCAGGCTAGCTCCTTCTGGCTGCCAGCTATCTGCAGACGTTCGCATTTTCGGAGCAGGGCTGCCGGAGGCTCCCTCCACGGAGCCCCAAAGATACGTCTGACGTTTGAGGTGGCAAGACAAGCAAGCAGCCCCAGTCTCTGTGCCTCTGTGCGAGCAGTGCCATGGGCAGATGAGGCTGAGCAAGAGCTTTCCAGGCTAGCTCCTTCTGGCTGCCAGCTATCTGCAGATGTTCGCATTTTCGGAGCAGGGCTGCGGGAGGCTCCCTCCACGGAGCCCCAAAGATACGTCTGACGTTTGAGGTGGCAAGACAAGCAAGCAGCCCCAGTCTCTGTGCCTCTGTGCGAGCAGTGCCATGGGCACATGAGGCTGAGCAACAGCTTTCCAGGCTAGCTCCTTCTGGCTGCCAGCTATCTGCAGACGTTCGCATTTTCGGAGCAGGGCTGCCGGAGGCTCCCTCCACGGAGCCCCAAAGATACGTCTGACGTTTGAGGTGGCAAGACAAGCAAGCAGCCCCAGTCTCTGTGCCTCTGTGCGAGCAGTGCCATGGGCAGATGAGGCTGAGCAACAGCTTTCCAGGCTAGCTTCTTCTGGCTGCGAGCTATCTGCAGACGTTCGCATTTTCGGAGCAGGGCTGCCGGAGGCTCCCTCCACGGAGCCCCAAAGATACGTCTGACGTTTGAGGTGGCAAGACAAGCAAGCAGCCCCAGTCTCTGTGCCTCTGTGCGAGCAGTGCCATGGGCAGATGAGGCTGAGCAACAGCTTTCCAGGCTAGCTCCTTCTGGCTGCCAGCTATCTGCAGACGTTCGCATTTTGGGAGCAGGGCTGCCGGAGGCTCCCTCCACGGACCTCCAAAGATACGTCTGACGTTTGAGGTGGCAAGACAAGCAAGCAGCCCCAGTCTCTGTGCCTCTGTGCGAGCAGTGCCATGGGCAGATGAGGCTGAGCAACAGCTTTCCAGGCTAGCTCCTTCTGGCTGCGAGCTATCTGCAGACGTTCGCATTTTCGGAGCAGGGCTGCCGGAGGCTCCCTCCACGGAGCCCCAAAGATACGTCTGACGTTTGAGGTGGCAAGACAAGCAAGCAGCCCCAGTCTCTGTGCCTCTGTGCGAGCAGTGCCATGGGCAGATGAGGCTGAGCAAGAGCTTTCCAGGCTAGCTCCTTCTGGCTGCGAGCTATCTGCAGACGTTCGCATTTTCGGAGCAGGGCTGCCGGAGGCTCCCTCCACGGAGCCCCAAAGATACGTCTGACGTTTGAGGTGGCAAGACAAGCAAGCAGCCCCAGTCTCTGTGCCTCTGTGCGAGCAGTGCCATGGGCAGATGAGGCTGAGCAACAGCTTTCCAGGCTAGCTCCTTCTGGCTGCCAGCTATCTGCAGACGTTCGCATTTTCGGAGCAGGGCTGCCGGAGGCTCCCTCCACGGACCTCCAAAGATACGTCTGACGTTTGAGGTGGCAAGACAAGCAAGCAGCCCCAGTCTCTGTGCCTCTGTGCGAGCAGTGCCATGGGCAGATGAGGCTGAGCAACAGCTTTCCAGGCTAGCTCCTTCTGGCTGCCAGCTATCTGCAGACGTTCGCATTTTCGGAGCAGGGCTGCCGGAGGCTCCCTCCACGGACCTCCAAAGATACGTCTGACGTTTGAGGTGGCAAGACAAGCAAGCAGCCCCAGTCTCTGTGCCTCTGTGCGAGCAGTGCCATGGGCAGATGAGGCTGAGCAACAGCTTTCCAGGCTAGCTCCTTCTGGCTGCGAGCTATCTGCAGACGTTCGCATTTTCGGAGCAGGGCTGCCGGAGGCTCCCTCCACGGACCTCCAAAGATACGTCTGACGTTTGAGGTGGCAAGACAAGCAAGCAGCCCCAGTCTCTGTGCCTCTGTGCGAGCAGTGCCATGGGCAGATGAGGCTGAGCAACAGCTTTCCAGGCTAGCTCCTTCTGGCTGCCAGCTATCTGCAGACGTTCGCATTTTCGGAGCAGGGCTGCCGGAGGCTCCCTCCACGGACCTCCAAAGATACGTCTGACGTTTGAGGTGGCAAGACAAGCAAGCAGCCCCAGTCTCTGTGCCTCTGTGCGAGCAGTGCCATGGGCAGATGAGGCTGAGCAACAGCTTTCCAGGCTAGCTCCTTCTGGCTACCAGCTATCTGCAGACGTTCGCATTTTCGGAGCAGGGCTGCCGGAGGCTCCCTCCACGGAGCCCCAAAGATACGTCTGACGTTTGAGGTGGCAAGACAAGCAAGCAGCCCCAGTCTCTGTGCCTCTGTGCGAGCAGTGCCATGGGCAGATGAGGCTGAGCAAGAGCTTTCCAGGCTAGCTCCTTCTGGCTGCCAGCTATCTGCAGATGTTCGCATTTTCGGAGCAGGGCTGCGGGAGGCTCCCTCCACGGAGCCCCAAAGATACGTCTGACGTTTGAGGTGGCAAGACAAGCAAGCAGCCCCAGTCTCTGTGCCTCTGTGCGAGCAGTGCCATGGGCACATGAGGCTGAGCAACAGCTTTCCAGGCTAGCTCCTTCTGGCTGCCAGCTATCTGCAGACGTTCGCATTTTCGGAGCAGGGCTGCCGGAGGCTCCCTCCACGGAGCCCCAAAGATACGTCTGACGTTTGAGGTGGCAAGACAAGCAAGCAGCCCCAGTCTCTGTGCCTCTGTGCGAGCAGTGCCATGGGCAGATGAGGCTGAGCAACAGCTTTCCAGGCTAGCTTCTTCTGGCTGCGAGCTATCTGCAGACGTTCGCATTTTGGGAGCAGGGCTGCCGGAGGCTCCCTCCACGGACCTCCAAAGATACGTCTGACGTTTGAGGTGGCAAGACAAGCAAGCAGCCCCAGTCTCTGTGCCTCTGTGCGAGCAGTGCCATGGGCAGATGAGGCTGAGCAACAGCTTTCCAGGCTAGCTCCTTCTGGCTGCCAGCTATCGGCACACGTTCGCATTTTCGGAGCAGGGCTGCCGGAGGCTCCCTCCACGGACCTCCAAAGATACGTCTGACGTTTGAGGTGGCAAGACAAGCAAGCAGCCCCAGTCTCTGTGCCTCTGTGCGAGCAGTGCCATGGGCTGATGAGGCTGAGCAAGAGCTTTCCAGGCTAGCTCCTTCTGGCTGCGAGCTATCTGCAGACGTTCGCATTTTCGGAGCAGGGCTGCCGGAGGCTCCCTCCACGGAGCCCCAAAGATACGTCTGACGTTTGAGGTGGCAAGACAAGCAAGCAGCCCCAGTCTCTGTGCCTCTGTGCGAGCAGTGCCATGGGCAGATGAGGCTGAGCAACAGCTTTCCAGGCTAGCTCCTTCTGGCTGCGAGCTATCTGCAGACGTTCGCATTTTCGGAGCAGGGCTGCCGGAGGCTCCCTCCACAGACCTCCAAAGATACGTCTGACGTTTGAGGTGGCAAGACAAGCAAGCAGCCCCAGTCTCTGTGCCTCTGTGCGAGCAGTGCCATGGGCAGATGAGGCTGAGCAAGAGCTTTCCAGGCTAGCTCCTTCTGGCTGCCAGCTATCTGCAGACGTTCGCATTTTCGGAGCAGGGCTGCCGGAGGCTCCCTCCACGGAGCCCCAAAGATACGTCTGACGTTTGAGGTGGCAAGACAAGCAAGCAGCCCCAGTCTCTGTGCCTCTGTGCGAGCAGTGCCATGGGCAGATGAGGCTGAGCAACAGCTTTCCAGGCTAGCTCCTTCTGGCTGCCAGCTATCTGCAGACGTTCGCATTTTCGGAGCAGGGCTGCCGGAGGCTCCCTCCACGGAGCCCCAAAGATACGTCTGACGTTTGAGGTGGCAAGACAAGCAAGCAGCCCCAGTCTCTGTGCCTCTGTGCGAGCAGTGCCATGGGCAGATGAGGCTGAGCAACAGCTTTCCAGGCTAGCTCCTTCTGGCTGCGAGCTATCTGCAGACGTTCGCATTTTCGGAGCAGGGCTGCCGGAGGCTCCCTCCACGGAGCCCCAAAGATACGTCTGACGTTTGAGGTGGCAAGACAAGCAAGCAGCCCCAGTCTCTGTGCCTCTGTGCGAGCAGTGCCATGGGCAGATGAGGCTGAGCAAGAGCTTTCCAGGCTAGCTCCTTCTGGCTGCGAGCTATCTGCAGACGTTCGCATTTTCGGAGCAGGGCTGCCGGAGGCTCCCTCCACGGAGCCCCAAAGATACGTCTGACGTTTGAGGTGGCAAGACAAGCAAGCAGCCCCAGTCTCTGTGCCTCTGTGCGAGCAGTGCCATGGGCAGATGAGGCTGAGCAACAGCTTTCCAGGCTAGCTCCTTCTGGCTGCCAGCTAACTGCAGACGTTCGCATTTTCGGAGCAGGGCTGCCGGAGGCTCCCTCCACGGACCTCCAAAGATACGTCTGACGTTTGAGGTGGCAAGACAAGCAAGCAGCCCCAGTCTCTGTGCCTCTGTGCGAGCAGTGCCATGGGCAGATGAGGCTGAGCAACAGCTTTCCAGGCTAGCTCCTTCTGGCTGCGAGCTATCTGCAGACGTTCGCATTTTCGGAGCAGGGCTGCCGGAGGCTCCCTCCACGGAGCCCCAAAGATACGTCTGACGTTTGAGGTGGCAAGACAAGCAAGCAGCCCCAGTCTCTGTGCCTCTGTGCGAGCAGTGCCATGGGCAGATGAGGCTGAGCAACAGCTTTCCAGGCTAGCTCCTTCTGGCTGCCAGCTATCTGCAGACGTTCGCATTTTCGGAGCAGGGCTGCCGGAGGCTCCCTCCACGGACCTCCAAAGATACGTCTGACGTTTGAGGTGGCAAGACAAGCAAGCAGCCCCAGTCTCTGTGCCTCTGTGCGAGCAGTGCCATGGGCAGATGAGGCTGAGCAACAGCTTTCCAGGCTAGCTCCTTCTGGCTGCCAGCTATCTGCAGACGTTCGCATTTTCGGAGCAGGGCTGCCGGAGGCTCCCTCCACGGAGCCCCAAAGATACGTCTGACGTTTGAGGTGGCAAGACAAGCAAGCAGCCCCAGTCTCTGTGCCTCTGTGCGAGCAGTGCCATGGGCAGATGAGGCTGAGCAAGAGCTTTCCAGGCTAGCTCCTTCTGGCTGCGAGCTATCTGCAGACGTTCGCATTTTCGGAGCAGGGCTGCCGGAGGCTCCCTCCACGGAGCCCCAAAGATACGTCTGACGTTTGAGGTGGCAAGACAAGCAAGCAGCCCCAGTCTCTGTGCCTCTGTGCGAGCAGTGCCATGGGCAGATGAGGCTGAGCAACAGCTTTCCAGGCTAGCTCCTTCTGGCTGCCAGCTAACTGCAGACGTTCGCATTTTCGGAGCAGGGCTGCCGGAGGCTCCCTCCACGGACCTCCAAAGATACGTCTGACGTTTGAGGTGGCAAGACAAGCAAGCAGCCCCAGTCTCTGTGCCTCTGTGCGAGCAGTGCCATGGGCAGATGAGGCTGAGCAACAGCTTTCCAGGCTAGCTCCTTCTGGCTGCGAGCTATCTGCAGACGTTCGCATTTTCGGAGCAGGGCTGCCGGAGGCTCCCTCCACGGAGCCCCAAAGATACGTCTGACGTTTGAGGTGGCAAGACAAGCAAGCAGCCCCAGTCTCTGTGCCTCTGTGCGAGCAGTGCCATGGGCAGATGAGGCTGAGCAACAGCTTTCCAGGCTAGCTCCTTCTGGCTGCCAGCTATCTGCAGACGTTCGCATTTTCGGAGCAGGGCTGCCGGAGGCTCCCTCCACGGACCTCCAAAGATACGTCTGACGTTTGAGGTGGCAAGACAAGCAAGCAGCCCCAGTCTCTGTGCCTCTGTGCGAGCAGTGCCATGGGCAGATGAGGCTGAGCAACAGCTTTCCAGGCTAGCTCCTTCTGGCTGCCAGCTATCTGCAGACGTTCGCATTTTCGGAGCAGGGCTGCCGGAGGCTCCCTCCACGGACCTCCAAAGATACGTCTGACGTTTGAGGTGGCAAGACAAGCAAGCAGCCCCAGTCTCTGTGCCTCTGTGCGAGCAGTGCCATGGGCTGATGAGGCTGAGCAACAGCTTTCCAGGCTAGCTCCTTCTGGCTGCGAGCTATCTGCAGACGTTCGCATTTTCGGAGCAGGGCTGCCGGAGGCTCCCTCCACGGACCTCCAAAGATACGTCTGACGTTTGAGGTGGCAAGACAAGCAAGCAGCCCCAGTCTCTGTGCCTCTGTGCGAGCAGTGCCATGGGCAGATGAGGCTGAGCAACAGCTTTCCAGGCTAGCTCCTTCTGGCTGCCAGCTATCTGCAGACGTTCGCATTTTCGGAGCAGGGCTGCCGGAGGCTCCCTCCACGGAGCCCCAAAGATACGTCTGACGTTTGAGGTGGCAAGACAAGCAAGCAGCCCCAGTCTCTGTGCCTCTGTGCGAGCAGTGCCATGGGCAGATGAGGCTGAGCAACAGCTTTCCAGGCTAGCTCCTTCTGGCTGCCAGCTATCTGCAGACGTTCGCATTTTCGGAGCAGGGCTGCCGGAGGCTCCCTCCACGGACCTCCAAAGATACGTCTGACGTTTGAGGTGGCAAGACAAGCAAGCAGCCCCAGTCTCTGTGCCTCTGTGCGAGCAGTGCCATGGGCAGATGAGGCTGAGCAAGAGCTTTCCAGGCTAGCTCCTTCTGGCTGCCAGCTATCTGCAGACGTTCGCATTTTCGGAGCAGGGCTGCCGGAGGCTCCCTCCACGGAGCCCCAAAGATACGTCTGACGTTTGAGGTGGCAAGACAAGCAAGCAGCCCCAGTCTCTGTGCCTCTGTGCGAGCAGTGCCATGGGCAGATGAGGCTGAGCAACAGCTTTCCAGGCTAGCTCCTTCTGGCTGCCAGCTATCTGCAGACGTTCGCATTTTCGGAGCAGGGCTGCCGGAGGCTCCCTCCACGGACCTCCAAAGATACGTCTGACGTTTGAGGTGGCAAGACAAGCAAGCAGCCCCAGTCTCTGTGCCTCTGTGCGAGCAGTGCCATGGGCAGATGCGGCTGAGCAACAGCTTTCCAGGCTAGCTCCTTCTGGCTGCCAGCTATCTGCAGACGTTCGCATTTTCGGAGCAGGGCTGCCGGAGGCTCCCTCCACGGAGCCCCAAAGATACGTCTGACGTTTGAGGTGGCAAGACAAGCAAGCAGCCCCAGTCTCTGTGCCTCTGTGCGAGCAGTGCCATGGGCAGATGAGGCTGAGCAACAGCTTTCCAGGCTAGCTCCTTCTGGCTGCCAGCTATCTGCAGACGTTCGCATTTTCGGAGCAGGGCTGCCGGAGGCTCCCTCCACAGACCTCCAAAGATACGTCTGACGTTTGAGGTGGCAAGACAAGCAAGCAGCCCCAGTCTCTGTGCCTCTGTGCGAGCAGTGCCATGGGCAGATGAGGCTGAGCAAGAGCTTTCCAGGCTAGCTCCTTCTGGCTGCCAGCTATCTGCAGACGTTCGCATTTTGGGAGCAGGGCTGCCGGAGGCTCCATCCACGGACCTCCAAAGATACGTCTGACGTTTGAGGTGGCAAGACAAGCAAGCAGCCCCAGTCTCTGTGCCTCTGTGCGAGCAGTGCCATGGGCAGATGAGGCTGAGCAACAGCTTTCCAGGCTAGCTCCTTCTGGCTGCGAGCTATCTGCAGACGTTCGCATTTTCGGAGCAGGGCTGCCGGAGGCTCCCTCCACGGAGCCCCAAAGATACGTCTGACGTTTGAGGTGGCAAGACAAGCAAGCAGCCCCAGTCTCTGTGCCTCTGTGCGAGCAGTGCCATGGGCAGATGAGGCTGAGCAAGAGCTTTCCAGGCTAGCTCCTTCTGGCTGCGAGCTATCTGCAGACGTTCGCATTTTCGGAGCAGGGCTGCCGGAGGCTCCCTCCACGGAGCCCCAAAGATACGTCTGACGTTTGAGGTGGCAAGACAAGCAAGCAGCCCCAGTCTCTGTGCCTCTGTGCGAGCAGTGCCATGGGCAGATGAGGCTGAGCAAGAGCTTTCCAGGCTAGCTCCTTCTGGCTGCCAGCTATCTGCAGACGTTCGCATTTTCGGAGCAGGGCTGCCGGAGGCTCCCTCCACAGACCTCCAAAGATACGTCTGACGTTTGAGGTGGCAAGACAAGCAAGCAGCCCCAGTCTCTGTGCCTCTGTGCGAGCAGTGCCATGGGCAGATGAGGCTGAGCAACAGCTTTCCAGGCTAGCTCCTTCTGGCTGCGAGCTATCTGCAGACGTTCGCATTTTCGGAGCAGGGCTGCCGGAGGCTCCCTCCACGGAGCCCCAAAGATACGTCTGACGTTTGAGGTGGCAAGACAAGCAAGCAGCCCCAGTCTCTGTGCCTCTGTGCGAGCAGTGCCATGGGCAGATGAGGCTGAGCAACAGCTTTCCAGGCTAGCTCCTTCTGGCTGCCAGCTATCTGCAGACGTTCGCATTTTCGGAGCAGGGCTGCCGGAGGCTCCCTCCACGGACCTCCAAAGATACGTCTGACGTTTGAGGTGGCAAGACAAGCAAGCAGCCCCAGTCTCTGTGCCTCTGTGCGAGCAGTGCCATGGGCAGATGAGGCTGAGCAACAGCTTTCCAGGCTAGCTCCTTCTGGCTGCGAGCTATCTGCAGACGTTCGCATTTTCGGAGCAGGGCTGCCGGAGGCTCCCTCCACGGACCTCCAAAGATACGTCTGACGTTTGAGGTGGCAAGACAAGCAAGCAGCCCCAGTCTCTGTGCCTCTGTGCGAGCAGTGCCATGGGCAGATGAGGCTGAGCAACAGCTTTCCAGGCTAGCTCCTTCTGGCTGCCAGCTATCTGCAGACGTTCGCATTTTCGGAGCAGGGCTGCCGGAGGCTCCCTCCACGGACCTCCAAAGATACGTCTGACGTTTGAGGTGGCAAGACAAGCAAGCAGCCCCAGTCTCTGTGCCTCTGTGCGAGCAGTGCCATGGGTAGATGAGGCTGAGCAACAGCTTTCCAGGCTAGCTCCTTCTGGCTGCCAGCTATCTGCAGACGTTCGCATTTTCGGAGCAGGGCTGCCGGAGGCTCCCTCCACGGAGCCCCAAAGATACGTCTGACGTTTGAGGTGGCAAGACAAGCAAGCAGCCCCAGTCTCTGTGCCTCTGTGCGAGCAGTGCCATGGGCAGATGAGGCTGAGCAAGAGCTTTCCAGGCTAGCTCCTTCTGGCTGCCAGCTATCTGCAGATGTTCGCATTTTCGGAGCAGGGCTGCGGGAGGCTCCCTCCACGGAGCCCCAAAGATACGTCTGACGTTTGAGGTGGCAAGACAAGCAAGCAGCCCCAGTCTCTGTGCCTCTGTGCGAGCAGTGCCATGGGCACATGAGGCTGAGCAACAGCTTTCCAGGCTAGCTCCTTCTGGCTGCCAGCTATCTGCAGACGTTCGCATTTTCGGAGCAGGGCTGCCGGAGGCTCCCTCCACGGAGCCCCAAAGATACGTCTGACGTTTGAGGTGGCAAGACAAGCAAGCAGCCCCAGTCTCTGTGCCTCTGTGCGAGCAGTGCCATGGGCAGATGAGGCTGAGCAACAGCTTTCCAGGCTAGCTTCTTCTGGCTGCGAGCTATCTGCAGACGTTCGCATTTTCGGAGCAGGGCTGCCGGAGGCTCCCTCCACGGAGCCCCAAAGATACGTCTGACGTTTGAGGTGGCAAGACAAGCAAGCAGCCCCAGTCTCTGTGCCTCTGTGCGAGCAGTGCCATGGGCAGATGAGGCTGAGCAACAGCTTTCCAGGCTAGCTCCTTCTGGCTGCCAGCTATCTGCAGACGTTCGCATTTTGGGAGCAGGGCTGCCGGAGGCTCCCTCCACGGACCTCCAAAGATACGTCTGACGTTTGAGGTGGCAAGACAAGCAAGCAGCCCCAGTCTCTGTGCCTCTGTGCGAGCAGTGCCATGGGCAGATGAGGCTGAGCAACAGCTTTCCAGGCTAGCTCCTTCTGGCTGCGAGCTATCTGCAGACGTTCGCATTTTCGGAGCAGGGCTGCCGGAGGCTCCCTCCACGGAGCCCCAAAGATACGTCTGACGTTTGAGGTGGCAAGACAAGCAAGCAGCCCCAGTCTCTGTGCCTCTGTGCGAGCAGTGCCATGGGCAGATGAGGCTGAGCAAGAGCTTTCCAGGCTAGCTCCTTCTGGCTGCGAGCTATCTGCAGACGTTCGCATTTTCGGAGCAGGGCTGCCGGAGGCTCCCTCCACGGAGCCCCAAAGATACGTCTGACGTTTGAGGTGGCAAGACAAGCAAGCAGCCCCAGTCTCTGTGCCTCTGTGCGAGCAGTGCCATGGGCAGATGAGGCTGAGCAACAGCTTTCCAGGCTAGCTCCTTCTGGCTGCCAGCTATCTGCAGACGTTCGCATTTTCGGAGCAGGGCTGCCGGAGGCTCCCTCCACGGACCTCCAAAGATACGTCTGACGTTTGAGGTGGCAAGACAAGCAAGCAGCCCCAGTCTCTGTGCCTCTGTGCGAGCAGTGCCATGGGCAGATGAGGCTGAGCAACAGCTTTCCAGGCTAGCTCCTTCTGGCTGCCAGCTATCTGCAGACGTTCGCATTTTCGGAGCAGGGCTGCCGGAGGCTCCCTCCACGGACCTCCAAAGATACGTCTGACGTTTGAGGTGGCAAGACAAGCAAGCAGCCCCAGTCTCTGTGCCTCTGTGCGAGCAGTGCCATGGGCAGATGAGGCTGAGCAACAGCTTTCCAGGCTAGCTCCTTCTGGCTGCGAGCTATCTGCAGACGTTCGCATTTTCGGAGCAGGGCTGCCGGAGGCTCCCTCCACGGACCTCCAAAGATACGTCTGACGTTTGAGGTGGCAAGACAAGCAAGCAGCCCCAGTCTCTGTGCCTCTGTGCGAGCAGTGCCATGGGCAGATGAGGCTGAGCAACAGCTTTCCAGGCTAGCTCCTTCTGGCTGCCAGCTATCTGCAGACGTTCGCATTTTCGGAGCAGGGCTGCCGGAGGCTCCCTCCACGGACCTCCAAAGATACGTCTGACGTTTGAGGTGGCAAGACAAGCAAGCAGCCCCAGTCTCTGTGCCTCTGTGCGAGCAGTGCCATGGGCAGATGAGGCTGAGCAACAGCTTTCCAGGCTAGCTCCTTCTGGCTACCAGCTATCTGCAGACGTTCGCATTTTCGGAGCAGGGCTGCCGGAGGCTCCCTCCACGGAGCCCCAAAGATACGTCTGACGTTTGAGGTGGCAAGACAAGCAAGCAGCCCCAGTCTCTGTGCCTCTGTGCGAGCAGTGCCATGGGCAGATGAGGCTGAGCAAGAGCTTTCCAGGCTAGCTCCTTCTGGCTGCCAGCTATCTGCAGATGTTCGCATTTTCGGAGCAGGGCTGCGGGAGGCTCCCTCCACGGAGCCCCAAAGATACGTCTGACGTTTGAGGTGGCAAGACAAGCAAGCAGCCCCAGTCTCTGTGCCTCTGTGCGAGCAGTGCCATGGGCACATGAGGCTGAGCAACAGCTTTCCAGGCTAGCTCCTTCTGGCTGCCAGCTATCTGCAGACGTTCGCATTTTCGGAGCAGGGCTGCCGGAGGCTCCCTCCACGGAGCCCCAAAGATACGTCTGACGTTTGAGGTGGCAAGACAAGCAAGCAGCCCCAGTCTCTGTGCCTCTGTGCGAGCAGTGCCATGGGCAGATGAGGCTGAGCAACAGCTTTCCAGGCTAGCTTCTTCTGGCTGCGAGCTATCTGCAGACGTTCGCATTTTGGGAGCAGGGCTGCCGGAGGCTCCCTCCACGGACCTCCAAAGATACGTCTGACGTTTGAGGTGGCAAGACAAGCAAGCAGCCCCAGTCTCTGTGCCTCTGTGCGAGCAGTGCCATGGGCAGATGAGGCTGAGCAACAGCTTTCCAGGCTAGCTCCTTCTGGCTGCCAGCTATCGGCACACGTTCGCATTTTCGGAGCAGGGCTGCCGGAGGCTCCCTCCACGGACCTCCAAAGATACGTCTGACGTTTGAGGTGGCAAGACAAGCAAGCAGCCCCAGTCTCTGTGCCTCTGTGCGAGCAGTGCCATGGGCTGATGAGGCTGAGCAAGAGCTTTCCAGGCTAGCTCCTTCTGGCTGCGAGCTATCTGCAGACGTTCGCATTTTCGGAGCAGGGCTGCCGGAGGCTCCCTCCACGGAGCCCCAAAGATACGTCTGACGTTTGAGGTGGCAAGACAAGCAAGCAGCCCCAGTCTCTGTGCCTCTGTGCGAGCAGTGCCATGGGCAGATGAGGCTGAGCAACAGCTTTCCAGGCTAGCTCCTTCTGGCTGCGAGCTATCTGCAGACGTTCGCATTTTCGGAGCAGGGCTGCCGGAGGCTCCCTCCACAGACCTCCAAAGATACGTCTGACGTTTGAGGTGGCAAGACAAGCAAGCAGCCCCAGTCTCTGTGCCTCTGTGCGAGCAGTGCCATGGGCAGATGAGGCTGAGCAAGAGCTTTCCAGGCTAGCTCCTTCTGGCTGCCAGCTATCTGCAGACGTTCGCATTTTCGGAGCAGGGCTGCCGGAGGCTCCCTCCACGGAGCCCCAAAGATACGTCTGACGTTTGAGGTGGCAAGACAAGCAAGCAGCCCCAGTCTCTGTGCCTCTGTGCGAGCAGTGCCATGGGCAGATGAGGCTGAGCAACAGCTTTCCAGGCTAGCTCCTTCTGGCTGCCAGCTATCTGCAGACGTTCGCATTTTCGGAGCAGGGCTGCCGGAGGCTCCCTCCACGGAGCCCCAAAGATACGTCTGACGTTTGAGGTGGCAAGACAAGCAAGCAGCCCCAGTCTCTGTGCCTCTGTGCGAGCAGTGCCATGGGCAGATGAGGCTGAGCAACAGCTTTCCAGGCTAGCTCCTTCTGGCTGCGAGCTATCTGCAGACGTTCGCATTTTCGGAGCAGGGCTGCCGGAGGCTCCCTCCACGGAGCCCCAAAGATACGTCTGACGTTTGAGGTGGCAAGACAAGCAAGCAGCCCCAGTCTCTGTGCCTCTGTGCGAGCAGTGCCATGGGCAGATGAGGCTGAGCAAGAGCTTTCCAGGCTAGCTCCTTCTGGCTGCGAGCTATCTGCAGACGTTCGCATTTTCGGAGCAGGGCTGCCGGAGGCTCCCTCCACGGAGCCCCAAAGATACGTCTGACGTTTGAGGTGGCAAGACAAGCAAGCAGCCCCAGTCTCTGTGCCTCTGTGCGAGCAGTGCCATGGGCAGATGAGGCTGAGCAACAGCTTTCCAGGCTAGCTCCTTCTGGCTGCCAGCTAACTGCAGACGTTCGCATTTTCGGAGCAGGGCTGCCGGAGGCTCCCTCCACGGACCTCCAAAGATACGTCTGACGTTTGAGGTGGCAAGACAAGCAAGCAGCCCCAGTCTCTGTGCCTCTGTGCGAGCAGTGCCATGGGCAGATGAGGCTGAGCAACAGCTTTCCAGGCTAGCTCCTTCTGGCTGCGAGCTATCTGCAGACGTTCGCATTTTCGGAGCAGGGCTGCCGGAGGCTCCCTCCACGGAGCCCCAAAGATACGTCTGACGTTTGAGGTGGCAAGACAAGCAAGCAGCCCCAGTCTCTGTGCCTCTGTGCGAGCAGTGCCATGGGCAGATGAGGCTGAGCAACAGCTTTCCAGGCTAGCTCCTTCTGGCTGCCAGCTATCTGCAGACGTTCGCATTTTCGGAGCAGGGCTGCCGGAGGCTCCCTCCACGGACCTCCAAAGATACGTCTGACGTTTGAGGTGGCAAGACAAGCAAGCAGCCCCAGTCTCTGTGCCTCTGTGCGAGCAGTGCCATGGGCAGATGAGGCTGAGCAACAGCTTTCCAGGCTAGCTCCTTCTGGCTGCCAGCTATCTGCAGACGTTCGCATTTTCGGAGCAGGGCTGCCGGAGGCTCCCTCCACGGACCTCCAAAGATACGTCTGACGTTTGAGGTGGCAAGACAAGCAAGCAGCCCCAGTCTCTGTGCCTCTGTGCGAGCAGTGCCATGGGCTGATGAGGCTGAGCAACAGCTTTCCAGGCTAGCTCCTTCTGGCTGCGAGCTATCTGCAGACGTTCGCATTTTCGGAGCAGGGCTGCCGGAGGCTCCCTCCACGGACCTCCAAAGATACGTCTGACGTTTGAGGTGGCAAGACAAGCAAGCAGCCCCAGTGTCTGTGCCTCTGTGCGAGCAGTGCCATAGGCAGATGAGGCTGAGCAACAGCTTTCCAGGCTAGCTCCTTCTGGCTGCCAGCTATCTGCAGACGTTCGCATTTTCGGAGCAGGGCTGCCGGAGGCTCCCTCCACGGAGCCCCAAAGATACGTCTGACGTTTGAGGTGGCAAGACAAGCAAGCAGCCCCAGTCTCTGTGCCTCTGTGCGAGCAGTTCCATGGGCAGATGAGGCTGAGCAACAGCTTTCCAGGCTAGCTCCTTCTGGCTGCCAGCTATCTGCAGACGTTCGCATTTTGGGAGCAGGGCTGCCGGAGGCTCCCTCCACGGACCTCCAAAGATACGTCTGACGTTTGAGGTGGCAAGACAAGCAAGCAGCCCCAGTCTCTGTGCCTCTGTGCGAGCAGTGCCATGGGCAGATGAGGCTGAGCAACAGCTTTCCAGGCTAGCTCCTTCTGGCTGCCAGCTATCTGCAGACGTTCGCATTTTGGGAGCAGGGCTGCCGGAGGTGCCCGCCACGGACCTCCAAAGAGACGTCTGACGTTTGAGGTGGCAAGACAAGCAAGCAGCCCCAGTCTCTGTGCCTCTGTGCGAGCAGTGCCATGGGCAGATGAGGCTGAGCAACAGCTTTCCAGGCTAGCTCCTTCTGGCTGCCAGCTATCTGCAGACGTTCGCATTTTCGGAGCAGGGCTGCCGGAGGCTCCCTCCACGGACCTCCAAAGATACGTCTGACGTTTGAGGTGGCAAGACAAGCAAGCAGCCCCAGTCTCTGTGCCTCTGTGCGAGCAGTGCCATGGGCAGATGAGGCTGAGCAACAGCTTTCCAGGCTAGCTCCTTCTGGCTGCCAGCTATCTGCAGACGTTCGCATTTTCGGAGCAGGGCTGCCGGAGGCTCCCTCCACGGACCTCCAAAGATACGTCTGACGTTTGAGGTGGCAAGACAAGCAAGCAGCCCCAGTCTCTGTGCCTCTGTGCGAGCAGTGCCATGGGCAGATGAGGCTGAGCAACAGCTTTCCAGGCTAGCTCCTTCTGGCTGCCAGCTATCTGCAGACGTTCGCATTTTGGGAGCAGGGCTGCCGGAGGCTCCCTCCACGGACCTCCAAAGATACGTCTGACGTTTGAGGTGGCAAGACAAGCAAGCAGCCCCAGTCTCTGTGCCTCTGTGCGAGCAGTGCCATGGGCAGATGAGGCTGAGCAACAGCTTTCCAGGCTAGCTCCTTCTGGCTGCCAGCTATCTGCAGACGTTCGCATTTTCGGAGCAGGGCTGCCGGAGGCTCCCTCCACGGACCTCCAAAGATACGTCTGACGTTTGAGGTGGCAAGACAAGCAAGCAGCCCCAGTCTCTGTGCCTCTGTGCGAGCAGTGCCATGGGCAGATGAGGCTGAGCAACAGCTTTCCAGGCTAGCTCCTTCTGGCTGCCAGCTATCTGCAGACGTTCGCATTTTGGGAGCAGGGCTGCCGGAGGCTCCCTCCACGGACCTCCAAAGATACGTCTGACGTTTGAGGTGGCAAGACAAGCAAGCAGCCCCAGTCTCTGTGCCTCTGTGCGAGCAGTGCCATGGGCAGATGAGGCTGAGCAACAGCTTTCCAGGCTAGCTCCTTCTGGCTGCCAGCTATCTGCAGACGTTCGCATTTTCGGAGCAGGGCTGCCGGAGGTGCCCACCACGGACCTCCAAAGATACGTCTGACGTTTGAGGTGGCAAGACAAGCAAGCAGCCCCAGTCTCTGTGCCTCTGTGCGAGCAGTGCCATGGGCAGATGAGGCTGAGCAACAGCTTTCCAGGCTAGCTCCTTCTGGCTGCCAGCTATCTGCAGACGTTCGCATTTTCGGAGCAGGGCTGCCGGAGGCTCCCTCCACGGACCTCCAAAGATACGTCTGACGTTTGAGGTGGCAAGACAAGCAAGCAGCCCCAGTCTCTGTGCCTCTGTGCGAGCAGTGCCATGGGCAGATGAGGCTGAGCAACAGCTTTCCAGGCTAGCTCCTTCTGGCTGCCAGCTATCTGCAGACGTTCGCATTTTGGGAGCAGGGCTGCCGGAGGCTCCCTCCACGGACCTCCAAAGATACGTCTGACGTTTGAGGTGGCAAGACAAGCAAGCAGCCCCAGTCTCTGTGCCTCTGTGCGAGCAGTGCCATGGGCAGATGAGGCTGAGCAACAGCTTTCCAGGCTAGCTCCTTCTGGCTGCCAGCTATCTGCAGACGTTCGCATTTTCGGAGCAGGGCTGCCGGAGGTGCCCGCCACGGAGCCCCAAAGATACGTCTGACGTTTGAGGTGGCAAGACAAGCAAGCAGCCCCAGTCTCTGTGCCTCTGTGCGAGCAGTGCCATGGGCAGATGAGGCTGAGCAACAGCTTTCCAGGCTAGCTCCTTCTGGCTGCCAGCTATCTGCAGACGTTCGCATTTTCGGAGCAGGGCTGCCGGAGGCTCCCTCCACGGACCTCCAAAGATACGTCTGACGTTTGAGGTGGCAAGACAAGCAAGCAGCCCCAGTCTCTGTGCCTCTGTGCGAGCAGTGCCATGGGCAGATGAGGCTGAGCAACAGCTTTCCAGGCTAGCTCCTTCTGGCTGCCAGCTATCTGCAGACGTTCGCATTTTCGGAGCAGGGCTGCCGGAGGCTCCCTCCACGGACCTCCAAAGATACGTCTGACGTTTGAGGTGGCAAGACAAGCAAGCAGCCCCAGTCTCTGTGCCTCTGTGCGAGCAGTGCCATGGGCAGATGAGGCTGAGCAACAGCTTTCCAGGCTAGCTCCTTCTGGCTGCCAGCTATCTGCAGACGTTCGCATTTTCGGAGCAGGGCTGCCGGAGGTGCCCACCACGGACCTCCAAAGATACGTCTGACGTTTGAGGTGGCAAGACAAGCAAGCAGCCCCAGTCTCTGTGCCTCTGTGCGAGCAGTGCCATGGGCAGATGAGGCTGAGCAACAGCTTTCCAGGCTAGCTCCTTCTGGCTGCCAGCTATCTGCAGACGTTCGCATTTTCGGAGCAGGGCTGCCGGAGGCTCCCTCCACGGAGCCCCAAAGATACGTCTGACGTTTGAGGTGGCAAGACAAGCAAGCAGCCCCAGTCTCTGTGCCTCTGTGCGAGCAGTGCCATGGGCAGATGAGGCTGAGCAACAGCTTTCCAGGCTAGCTCCTTCTGGCTGCCAGCTAACTGCAGACGTTCGCATTTTCGGAGCAGGGCTGCCGGAGGCTCCCTCCACGGACCTCCAAAGATACGTCTGACGTTTGAGGTGGCAAGACAAGCAAGCAGCCCCAGTCTCTGTGCCTCTGTGCGAGCAGTGCCATGGGCAGATGAGGCTGAGCAAGAGCTTTCCAGGCTAGCTCCTTCTGGCTGCGAGCTATCTGCAGACGTTCGCATTTTCGGAGCAGGGCTGCCGGAGGCTCCCTCCACGGAGCCCCAAAGATACGTCTGACGTTTGAGGTGGCAAGACAAGCAAGCAGCCCCAGGCTCTGTGCCTCTGTGCGAGCAGTGCCATGGGCAGATGAGGCTGAGCAACAGCTTTCCAGGCTAGCTCCTTCTGGCTGCCAGCTATCTGCAGACGTTCGCATTTTCGGAGCAGGGCTGCCGGAGGCTCCCTCCACGGACCTCCAAAGATACGTCTGACGTTTGAGGTGGCAAGACAAGCAAGCAGCCCCAGTCTCTGTGCCTCTGTGCGAGCAGTGCCATGGGCAGATGAGGCTGAGCAACAGCTTTCCAGGCTAGCTCCTTCTGGCTGCCAGCTATCTGCAGACGTTCGCATTTTCGGAGCAGGGCTGCCGGAGGCTCCCTCCACGGACCTCCAAAGATACGTCTGACGTTTGAGGTGGCAAGACAAGCAAGCAGCCCCAGTCTCTGTGCCTCTGTGCGAGCAGTGCCATGGGCTGATGAGGCTGAGCAACAGCTTTCCAGGCTAGCTCCTTCTGGCTGCGAGCTATCTGCAGACGTTCGCATTTTCGGAGCAGGGCTGCCGGAGGCTCCCTCCACGGACCTCCAAAGATACGTCTGACGTTTGAGGTGGCAAGACAAGCAAGCAGCCCCAGTGTCTGTGCCTCTGTGCGAGCAGTGCCATAGGCAGATGAGGCTGAGCAACAGCTTTCCAGGCTAGCTCCTTCTGGCTGCGAGCTATCTGCAGACGTTCGCATTTTCGGAGCAGGGCTGCCGGAGGCTCCCTCCACGGAGCCCCAAAGATACGTCTGACGTTTGAGGTGGCAAGACAAGCAAGCAGCCCCAGTCTCTGTGCCTCTGTGCGAGCAGTTCCATGGGCAGATGAGGCTGAGCAACAGCTTTCCAGGCTAGCTCCTTCTGGCTGCCAGCTATCTGCAGACGTTCGCATTTTGGGAGCAGGGCTGCCGGAGGCTCCCTCCACGGACCTCCAAAGATACGTCTGACGTTTGAGGTGGCAAGACAAGCAAGCAGCCCCAGTCTCTGTGCCTCTGTGCGAGCAGTGCCATGGGCAGATGAGGCTGAGCAACAGCTTTCCAGGCTAGCTCCTTCTGGCTGCCAGCTATCTGCAGACGTTCGCATTTTGGGAGCAGGGCTGCCGGAGGTGCCCGCCACGGACCTCCAAAGAGACGTCTGACGTTTGAGGTGGCAAGACAAGCAAGCAGCCCCAGTCTCTGTGCCTCTGTGCGAGCAGTGCCATGGGCAGATGAGGCTGAGCAACAGCTTTCCAGGCTAGCTCCTTCTGGCTGCCAGCTATCTGCAGACGTTCGCATTTTCGGAGCAGGGCTGCCGGAGGCTCCCTCCACGGAGCCCCAAAGATACGTCTGACGTTTGAGGTGGCAAGACAAGCAAGCAGCCCCAGTCTCTGTGCCTCTGTGCGAGCAGTGCCATGGGCAGATGAGGCTGAGCAACAGCTTTCCAGGCTAGCTCCTTCTGGCTGCCAGCTATCTGCAGACGTTCGCATTTTGGGAGCAGGGCTGCCGGAGGCTCCCTCCACGGACCTCCAAAGATACGTCTGACGTTTGAGGTGGCAAGACAAGCAAGCAGCCCCAGTCTCTGTGCCTCTGTGCGAGCAGTGCCATGGGCAGATGAGGCTGAGCAACAGCTTTCCAGGCTAGCTCCTTCTGGCTGCCAGCTATCTGCAGACGTTCGCATTTTGGGAGCAGGGCTGCCGGAGGTGCCCGCCACGGACCTCCAAAGAGACGTCTGACGTTTGAGGTGGCAAGACAAGCAAGCAGCCCCAGTCTCTGTGCCTCTGTGCGAGCAGTGCCATGGGCAGATGAGGCTGAGCAACAGCTTTCCAGGCTAGCTCCTTCTGGCTGCCAGCTATCTGCAGACGTTCGCATTTTCGGAGCAGGGCTGCCGGAGGCTCCCTCCACGGACCTCCAAAGATACGTCTGACGTTTGAGGTGGCAAGACAAGCAAGCAGCCCCAGTCTCTGTGCCTCTGTGCGAGCAGTGCCATGGGCAGATGAGGCTGAGCAACAGCTTTCCAGGCTAGCTCCTTCTGGCTGCCAGCTATCTGCAGACGTTCGCATTTTCGGAGCAGGGCTGCCGGAGGCTCCCTCCACGGACCTCCAAAGATACGTCTGACGTTTGAGGTGGCAAGACA